>NW_024426774.1:8232279-8309698 GCF_017311325.1 Ursus maritimus | reverse complement strand
GGGGGGGGGGGGGAGCTCCATGACACGGTATAGCAAAGCAATCCCATCCCCAAATGGCTTACATAAAAATGAATCTGAAATTAGAGAAAAAATTACAAAGTGCACAAAGACTGAGGCTTGGCTACCTGAGGAATTTCAGGGAAACTCCCCAGTTAAATTTTCTTCTCTATTTCTAATTCTCGTGTATGTCTGGACCAGACACGGCCTTCACCACTGTGACTCAGCATCTGGGAAAGAGTACTGGGGACCCAGAGGTGGCCAGGTCTGGAGTGAGCAGGCTGGGGGCCCCGAGACCTCCGAGGCACTGGTCAGACAGCTGGACGGGGACCCGGCGTCGGGCACCACACTCAGCCCTATGCACAAGTCGTATGAAGCACCGAGTTTATATTTGAAATTGAAAAGGGTTACAACGTGGGTCAGCATGCCCATCTCACAAGAAAGTCTGCTCTCACTGAATTGGATGTACTGAATAATATCTGACCAACTATTCTCCCGAATTACTTTTTTCTCACTTTAACCTCAAGCATGTAAGCAAAACAATCAAGAAAAAAATCTGGGGACAGGAGAGCTGGAGAAAGGATGAGGGACAAGGTGTGAAATTCAGCGAGAGAGAAGGAACAGGGCAGTGTTCACTGAAACACACACTCAGAAGCACACTTCTTCTGTCCTGAAGATCCTCCTTTCATTTGCAAACCTTGCTCACAGGGAAAACATCAAGTCACTGAGACACGAGATCAAGGAAGTGGAGGCTCAGGTTCATGGCGGGCTGAGGTCCCCGGGGTGGTGGGGGAGCAGAGGACCCCAGCCCAGCAGCTCTGTTGGCAGAGCCCTCATCACGGTGAGTGGACGCCAGGGCACCTAACAGTTTAGCCAGGACAGCAGGGCTGGTCTCCCCTCCTCCAAAGAGCAGGGAGACAACAAGGACAAGGACACCACCAAGGAGAGGAAGAAAACTGCCAGTCTATGTGTGGGGGCTTCCTGCCAAGTGCCTGAGGGAAATGGGGGACTGAAGGCTCCAGAGCACTGTCGCCAGAGCCCAGGAGTCACAAAAAGGAGGAGAGCGCACTCCCCCCAGGACGCGGTGACAGCAAGACAGAGTGCTCATCAGGACAGGCAGAGCCAGAGACGTAGCCCCGTAGGGCAGCCCTGGCCCTCCTGGGAGGCGGGTCAGCCTGGGGGACGGGAGGCAGACACTAGCCCTCCTCCTGGCTTATCTGGAGTCAGATCGTTCTATAAATGCATATGCAAAAGGGAAAGATGTGGGACACTCTCCAAGGAAGGACCTCAGCCTTCTTCACGCTGGACCGCACAGCCTCCACCGCCCCGCTCCCGGTGGGCTATCTGAGGGTACGCTGGCGCAGGATGGCATGAGGCAGGGAAAGCGGTCAGCACCACGGCTGCCCCATCCGGTGGGCGTTAGAGGGGCTTCAAGAGCAGTGAAACGTGTGCATGTATGAAAGAGAAAGCAAGCTACTGCATGCAGTCGGCACTCTCTGCTTCTCATTGTCAAATGTTACATTAGTATGAAGCCTTGGGCCGGGAGGTGACAAGACGGAGAGACAAGCTTGGTCCCAAACGATGGTGACAGCTGACGGGCGGGTGTCAGGTCACCTGCCCATGCTTAGAAAGCATTCTGTCATCAGAGGGGATCCCTGAAATAACAGGCCCCCCAAGACACTCTCAGATTTGGCCAGGCACCAACAGAGTCAAGCCCAGTGGTCCCGGCTGCACATTTGGGATGCTCTCGTTTGAGAAAGAAGGTGGGAAGGGAAGGTGGTCAGAATCACGGGATGCCTGAGTGCAGGGCACCGCCTTCCCGCAGCCGGGTATAGCCTCGGACCTTGTACGGTGCCGCGGAGGCCAAGCAGCCACAGCAGAGCCAACAGGGAGATTGTGTTTTGATTCACCACGAAGGGGGGAAGAGAAGAGACAAGTGACACAGGAACTGTTTAGAGCAGGGACTGTCTTCACTGGACTAACGGGACCAAATTGTTTTAAATATGCTCCGCTTTTCTCTCCTTTCTGTTAGGGAGGCTGAGAACATCCAAATCACATGTAAACATGAGGAGATATGTAATCCATTGTTGCTCAAGAATAATTGGATGCTCATTTTACCATTTACCTTGTAGAATAAATCCATTATTAACTATTTGTTGAAAACGGTAGCATGCACACCACGCCCTGCTGGACATGATCAGATCTCTCTCTCTCTCTCTCTCTCTCTATCCCTGTATAAGCATCTATACCTACATAGACAGTCCCAGGCCTCAGGCAGGTCATGTTCCAGGTACAGAAGCAATCGGAGAACAACATCCATTAAGTGCAATTAAAAATGATGTGTTTCTCTTCGGCAGTGACCTCTCTGCCATGGTGGGTGTTCAGAGATTGGATCAGTAGATGAACACCCACCAGGGAGGTTTTAGGGAGAACTCCTGAGACACGCGAGTCTACATGAAATCTGTGATTCATCTTTGTCTATCAGAGAGACTGTGACATGATAAGCACTGAGGTCTTGGCATAGATATGTATGAACTCAGGAAAGAGAAGTCATAGGCTGGACAAGAGTCAGGAGCAGAGCTCTGAAGCCTGAGTATGATTCAGGTGAAAAGATAAGAGGAGGGCATTCTAGAGAGAGGGAACTGGAGCCATGGTGCATGGGAGGCCAGGAGGACGGCAATCCACCTGGACACAAAATATCCAGAAAGCCCCATTTGGTAAATTATGTGCAGCAAGACTGCAAACATCACAGAGTTTCTCCTGCCATCCAGCCAAGGGAAGAGGCTGACCCAGAATAGAGACGCTTCGCCCTCTGAGAGAGGGGCAAGCAGCCAGATAAGATCTCGCCAGAGAGAGGGAGACACAGATAGACGGAGCTTCTGCCCTCAAAACCACTTCATTTCAGAAGAGAGGCAACCCAAATACGGAGAATCAAGAAATTCAAGAATGCAGTGACATTTAAAAACCGATCATAGGGGAAAAACCAAGAGGCACAAACCAAGAAACAGACTGTTGATGACAGAGAACCCACTGACGTCACCAGAGAGGAGGGGAATGGGGGAAGGGGAAGCAGGTGATGGGGGTGATGGACGCACCTGCTGTGAGAAGCAGCGGGTGATGTAGGGCAATGCTGAATCAGAATATTCTACACCTGAAACTAATGTAACACTGTATGCTAACTAACTGGAATCCAAATGAAAACTAAATGGAACTTTTTTAAAGCAGGCTCCACGCCCAGTGAGGAGCCCATCATGGGGCCGGATCTCACAACCCTGAGATCAAGCTCTGAGCTGAGATCAAGGGTCAATCATTTAACCAACTGAGCCACCCAGGTGCCCCAAAACTAAGTGGAATTTTTAAAAAATAACAAAAAAATAAAAAATAACCCCAGTGGGCAAGTATAGAAAATACAGAAAATGTTATTGTTTTTCCAGAAGGTCTCTATAACGAAGCCAGAATCAGCCAAAAGGAACCTCAAGAAAAGATTAAGGAAGTTTGATATAAAAGTTACCCGAAGGGCACCTAGGCAGCTCAGTCAGTTTGGCGGCCGACTCTTGGTTTCAGCTCAGGTCATGATCTCAGGTCATGGGATCGAGTCCCACATTGGACTCTGCGCTCAGCAGGCAGTCTCCTTAGGATTCTCTTCCTCCCTCTCCTTGTGCCCCTCCCCCCTTCTCTCTCTCTCAAATAAATAAATAAATAAAATCTTAAAAAAAAAAAAAAACCAACTACCAGAAATGCAAGGAAACATGCTGTCGCTGTTCCTGAAACAAAAGCTACTTACGAGGTAGGAGGTAACAGTGCCTTTTAAAACAAATGGGAGAAAAACAGCTTTCAGGAGAACAGACCAATTCTCTGAGATAAAATGCTTGTCCTATTTGATAAGCTGTTCCTATTCCCATTTAGATGAATTTTTTGTTATTTTAAGAGAAAGGATGTGATTCATGAAAAATATTTCCATTTGAAGGGTTTTTTCCCCTTTATTTAAGAAATTAAAATTTTTAAAAGCTTTGTGATTAATATTGAAATGCTCTTTTGAGTATGGATGGTGTATAATTTTTCTTCATGTTGATATCTCAGCAGTGATACAGACATTTTCTTTCTTCTAGAAATGCTGTCTCACTAATGTCATTAACTCCACGAGACAGGGAAGGGGAAAGTGGGACCCATCAGTGTGAAGGCAAGGAGACAAAGTGCGGAGACAGATGTTCCACGCTGCGGCCGTGCGTGCGTGGCCTGCCCCGTGCCCAGGGGCGCAGCTGGTGCTTCTCGGCCTCAAGAAACCCACAACTCAGTGGCATCAGAAGCAATCTGTTATCCCTTCATGGGCAGATCGTTAGGAAGCTTGAGCATCGTCATGCAGGGCTTGTAACTTCACCTGAGGCTCCCAAGACCAGAGCCATCGGTCCTGATGAGAAGGAAAACAGTGCCCAAGCTTAGATCGGGGGGGGCCATGCCCCCCTTCTCAATTGGTTCCCACCCATCTGGAGGACACTTTAGGGCCAACTGGAGCTACCTGCAGTGTGGATGCTTTTGGGGTGGGCCAGTAATCATGCAAATAGCAGGTTCCCTGCAATTTTGGCTAGGCACACTATGCACCACGCTTATTCAAGGCACGCTGATTCAGTGGGTTTTCTCTGCTTCTGAAGACACCTCGGTGAAGTAGCTAAAGCCTCAGTGTCCTGGAAATGCCTTCTGAGTCATTTTTCCCGCTGGGCTCAAGTCAGAAGCATCTTGAAATTTGTATTTGAACAGTGCTAACAATAGGGCAACACAACCAGGGAACCTTTTTCAGGACAGAAGTTAAAGTGGGTGGGACACCTGGACAACAGGTGTAAACCAGGACCATCCAGGCACGTGGCCCTCAGCATTGTGCACAGCCTGGGGAAGAATCCGCCTGTCCTTTATCAGTGAAAACGGTTCTCACCAAGTGCATGCTTTTCTGCAGATGGGTCAGGGCATTCCTATTAATTTTCCCCCAGGGACAGGTTTTAAAATTCATAACATTCAGACACCTTCACAACTCTCCACGTCCCCTCCCACCACTCCGGCAGCCGTGTGCACTACTCAGCATGCTCAAAGGCATTAACTCCAGGGAGGTTTCAGGAATTTCTCAAGGAAGAACAAATGTATCCTTTTATACAGAATGAAATATTGTCCTCCTCCTCCTCCCTATTACCATCTGAGCACTTTCTCAGTGAGGGAGGAAGGCCAGAAAAATAAAGTAAATGCATTTAGGAGCCATCTAAGGTAAGAAAAATGGGCCCTAAATTTTAGCAAAGCAAATCTATTCTGAGAAACCACTGCCAAGACCATTGTCATGAAGCCTTTTCCCTATTTTTTTCTCCAAGGAGTTTTAGTTTTAGGTCTTATATTTAAGTCTTTAATCCATTTTGAGATGACTTTGTGTATGGTAAAAAATTAAGGGTCCAGTTTCATTCTCTTGCTTGTGGATATCCAGTTTTCCCAACAGTTTATTAAAGAGACTCTCCTATCCCCATTGTGTATGCCTGCCACCCTTGTTGAAAAACAGTTGACAGTGTATGCATGGGTTTTTCCTGGGCTCTCTGTTCTGTCCCCCTGGTCTACACACCTGTCTGTGCCAACACAACCCTGTGTTAGTTATTGTACCTTTGTAATAATATTTTTAAAGGAGGAAGTGTGATGCCTCTCATGTCGTTCTTCTTGCTCAAGATAGCTTTGGCTACCTTGGGTTCTTGTGGTTCCGTACAAATTCAAGGATTGTTTTTTCTATTTTTGTAAAAACTGCCATTGGGATTTGGATGGAGATTTCATTGAATCTTTAGATCACTTTGTGTAGTATGGATATTTTAACAATATTAAGCAAGAGAAACAAAAATAGACAAGAGGGGTTGCATCAAACATAAGAATTCTGCACATCAAATAAAATAATCAGTGAAAAAACAACATACAGGACAGGAGAGAATGTGTGTGAACCACACATCTGAGAGGGACTAATATCCAAAATATACAAACAACTAATACAACTTGATAGTAAACAAAACAAAACAGAATAACTCAGAAATGGGCAAAGGATGTGAACAGACATTTCTCCAAAGAAGACATCCAGATGGCCAACAGACATGAGAAGATGCTCAACATCACTTGTCATCAGGGAAACACAAATCAAAACTACAATGAGATACCACCTCACACCTGTCAGAATGGCTGAAATCAACAACACAAGAAACAGCAGGTGTTGAGGATGTGGAGAAAAAGGGACGTTGTGCACTGTCGGTGGGAATGCAAACTAATATAGCCACTGCATTCCTCAAGAAATTAAAAAAGATAGAATTACTATATGATCAAGCAATCCCACCTCTGGGCATTTACCCAAAAAAATCAAAATCAGAATCTCAAAAAGATAACTCATATTCCCACGTTCACTGCAGCATTATTCACAATCACCAAGGTACAGAAACAGTTATCAATGTCTATGGATGGACAAATGGATAATGAAGCTGTGATCTATGTGCTAGATCTGCAATAGAATATTTTCCAGCCTTAAAAAAAATTATAATCCTGCCATTTGAGACAACTTGGATGCATCCGGAGTACACTACTGCTCAGTGAAATAAGCCCGACACAGAAAGGCAAATACTGCATGGTTCCACTCATAGGAGACATCTAAGATAGCCCAGCTCCTAGAAACAGAGTAGAGTGGCGGTTGCCAGGGGTGGGGAGGGAGAAACCAGAGTTGCCATCGATGCGCGCCCAGTCTCAGTTACCCAGGATGAGTAGTTCTCCAGCTCTGCTGGACAACACTGGTTCCTTAGTTAACAACACCGGGTTGTGCACTTAAAAATTTGCCAAGAGGGGGGCGCCTGGGTGGCGCAGTCGTTGAGCGTCTGCCTTCGGCTCAGGGTGTGATCCCGGCGATCTGGGATCGAGCCCCACATCAGGCTCCTCCACTGGGAGCCTGCTTCTTCCTCTCCCACTCCCCCTGCTTGTGTTCCCGCTCTCACTGGCTGTCTCGCTGTCAAATAAATAAATAAAATCTTAAAAAAATAATTTGCCAAGAGGATAATCTCATGGTAAGTGTTCTTACCACACATACATACACATACAAACAGAGAAACATGTTCTAGTCCCCCCCTTCCCCATCAAAGAAACCATGAAACATTTCCATGCAGTTCCTTTTTTGCATCCACTTCGCTTTGGGGTCAATGTCCATACCACCTGACAAACTTTCTGAGCTGAGGAGCTGAGAAGAAAGCATGGGTAGTTCTGATCAACTCTGGAAGGACACACAGGGCAGAAAATACCCATGAAGTAATATCCTTAGCATGTCCAGTCTCCCAAGTGTCCTAGCGATTAGTAATTCTGGGCTGTGAGACCACACTGGTCTTTGATCAAGCCCAGCTTTTAATTCTGGGCTAAAATATAAACGGACATACTCCACATCTGAACCAATTAGCATACGCACATTTTTGGTAATTATTTATCATGTGCCTACTGATGACCAAGTGCAGTGGGACAAGCCAGCCCAATTTCCATCTTTTGCTCAGAGACATTATCTCTTTCTGAGGAGACAAGATCGACATACAAATACATGTGGTAAGTAATTAGATGTGAAATCATTCAACACAGCTTAACTATAAACATTCCTTCTCTGATGGGACTTGCCAGGGAAATCTTCATGAAGAAGACAGGTTTTAATTTAAAGAATGCCTTTGCAGTAATAATTTGCTAGCTACAACTAAGAAACTGACATTAATAGTACAAAGCTTTATAAACTTCCTTTTTAAAAAAAAATGATTGATTGTTTGATTTTTAGAGGGGGGCGGTCAGAGAGAGTCTTAAGCAGACTCCACACTCAGTGCAGAGCCCCACACGGGCTCAATCTCACAGCCCTGAGATCATGACCTAAGCTCAAACTAAGAGTCAGACACTCAACCAACTGAGCCACCCAGGCGCCCCTGTAACCTTTCATTCAATAAAAGGCTTTTCTTCAAAAAAAAAAAAAAAAGAGCCAAAATTATTCATGTGGTAAATAATCCTCTGTGTTTTAAAAATAAACACCTGTCATGGACGTTCAAACTCTTAGTTCTGAGAGGGTAAAACAAGGCAATCTGCGTGCAGGGAATCCCATGAACAGGAGCCTGGCTCTGGAACCTCAGCCAGGAGCGCACTGCACAGCATGGTCCCGTGGGCAGCCGCACCTTCCACGGGCATCCCCATCCCCTCCATCCGTGCCCTGGCCGTGCAGTGCTTGGGGGGCACCTTCTCGCCTGGCTTACTCTGGTTTTTGTTCAAGAAGAAGGAAGCACTGGGTTCCTCTTTAAGGATGAGACACACTGTATCCTGAGGAGGCCAAGAAGCCAAGGGCTAATGGAAATCCTGTCCTCATCAGGTGGCAGATGCATCCAGTCTCCTCACAGGGCATCTCTGCCCACGCGTCACCAAGCAGGACACCTGGCTGGGGCCAGAGGAGACCTCAGGGAGTCAGCCACCATCCGGGATCCAGGAGGAGCTGGTTGTGGAGACGGAGGCTGTGTCTATGACCTGGAGGCCAGTGCCCACAAATCAGCTCAAGATCTCAGGGGACACAGGAGTGGGGAGGGGAGGCGGTGCTTGGGGGTCTGCATCAGAAGAGGGAGGGCCACCCGGGCTAAGACACAGCTACAGGAACCCCTGCACCCACCATGCCCCTCAGCGTTCACTAAGCAATCTACAACTAGATTTCTTTCTTTGAAAGGAAAGCATAATTATCAATGAAATTGGGAACTCCAAATATCCAAATAGTTAATCATGTGTTTTTCTGTAGCTCTGTTTCATGCTGACTCATCTACCCCTTGGGAGCTGCCAGGGACAGCCCCACATACACACACTCAAGGGTAGACTCAGGACACATTCAAACCCCCGGCTCCCACCTCAACCTTTGTCCACATCATCTCGATCTTCCGCTTGTCGGATTCCTAAATCACATTTTGGCTCTAGATGATTTTCTACCGGCTTGTTGATGTATTATATCCTTTTAATTACCTTTAAAGCAAAGGAAAAAAAAATCGATACTGTTTGGTATGTCGATGACTTTGGAGTGATTCCCAAGCTGCGTAACCTGGCCTGAAGTTCAGTTTATTATTCTGAAACACTAGAATGGCCAGTATGGTTTCACATTGGGGCAGAACCTCAACTAAACTCAGAAGTTCACTTCTTTTACAGAAACATTTCTTCCTTGTGTATAACAACTATGTGTGAGTGACTGGGAGCCAAATTAATATGGTATTGTCCAAATAGTCACTTAAATATAAAATACACACAATTACGTGTTTATGTGTGAGTATAGATATTTAACTTCTGGTTGCCTCTGGAATTCCTAGGATTGATTATAGGATGTTTGACATGACCCTGTAATCTGAAGACCCCTAATACTGTTAACTGAGGAGTCACTGAATCAGGGCTGTGTTAGTTCTAAGGGCCAGCACCCGTGCCCACAGAGCCAGCTGTGGGAAATGCTGCGGGAACCATCAGCGAGGGGGATGCACGTCCCAGTGCTTCATCGTCTCATCCTCCGCACGGGAACAAGGCACCATGAGTGAGGTGCATCTTTCAAAATAATCAAGCTTCTCCCCGCCCCAAGTAAGGGTTTAATTTTAAAGAACTCTGTCAACTGTACTTTGAGTTGTCTAACCTCTGGTGGAGGGATGGAAGGGCCGGACCTTCTTGCCACGTGCTGGTATTCTGAGAAGGCTCAAAAGACAGCTGACTTCCTACAAACTCCATCTTGCAGACAACGCAGCCCAGAAGGGAGACCCATCTCTGACCCTGTTGGGAGTCGACCAAGGGCCCCCCAAGCAGCCCGTCCTCTGTGGCCCGCAAGTCTCCCTCCCAGTGCCCTGTCCGTCAGCACCAGGGACAGCGCCAGACTCTCCAGGCACCTGATTCCTCCTTCTCACCGGTGTGAAGGCAACATGCAGGGACCCTGCACAAACATCCATCCCTAGCACATGGTGGAGCGAACCCTGCCCCCACGCGTCCCTGCCTCTGTGCTCCCAGTTCATCCCCACAGGCCTCTTCCCTCCTGTCCCCTCTCTGCCCACCCATGCCTCTGTCTCCCTCCCTCCCTCAGTCTCATCTTCTCTCCACAGAAGGACACAGACTTGTGGAATATTCCTTTTGAACTCCAGTATGTCCCATTTCACATTTATGATGTCATTGCTTTATTTAGCAAATATTCAACTTGCATTTTTGAGCCCTACTCTGTGCTAGACACTGCTCTCAGCACTTGGTCACAGCAGAGAATAATAGAACAGAAATGAAAGGACTGGTGAATATAGGCATTTTAATTTTTTTCTTTAATTTAAAAGTTTAATATGGACATAGCATGTAGATTCCCCACTGTGCCCAAATATTTAGTTCATGTGAGTATGACCAAATGAAAAATTTTAAACGTAAAATTATGTGCCAGGCACTGAGCTACATCCTGTCGATACAAAAATAAAGAAAAAAAATGTTTTGATATGTTATAAAGGAGGTTAGACTCACAAACAGGCCTCTGTCCACTGGAACATTTATGTCTGTAACAGGTTAATACTACTTCTGTCAATTACCTTTAAAATATATTAATGTAAGTACATTTCACAACTACTACAGAAAATGCACACTCAAAAATAAGGAAAAATAAAATGACAGACTGTTATTTCATAAATATAAAGGATGACAAGATACCGACACAGAATTGGAGTCTGCAAACAGGTACACAGCCAGCTAGAGGTTGGAATGTTAGTGGGCTCTCTCAATGACTGCCTAATGGCCTAATGAACCTCCCAGTCAGTAGGTGTTGGCTGAATTTTCAGAATTTTGTACAGATTGATAAGTGCACAGAAATGGTCTTGGTTTGTTCCTTTGTGTGAGTTTGCTCATCTGCACAGGCGAGCTTGGAAATGAGGCACCTTTCCTCCGAAATGTTGAAAAGGGGGCGACCATGCACCCATTCCTGCCAGACTTGAAGACAAACCTGACTGTGCTGTCAAACAGCAGAGGCCGCACACACCACCGTACGTGCTCACGTGCGGGGTCCTGTGGCTGATGCTGCTCCCGTGCACAAGGGGTCCCTCCCGTCCCTCTGCGCGCTCAGGTGGCCAGGACTGAACACAAGGCAGAAACCCGATCAAATGATTGTAACTCTTAAAGAATTTAAATGAGCTCTTTTCTAGCTTCTAAAACTTTGCTAAAGCCAAAACTGTCAATTAGAGAACAGATATGCTAACACGCAATAATTATTTGATGTATGAATAAAGTCCTTGAGAGATGGGCCAGTTGATGGTTTTGAAGAATAGGATTTTTTGTTTTAATGCGAAAGCAGTTCTGACTTTGGGGCTATTCACGAATGTCCTCAGCAGCGGCATGGGGCCCCTTTCACGTAAAGGCGTATCTTTGTTTTTATTATTCAGTAAATTATTCAACTTACATTTACTTAGCTACTATTTCCCAGAGAGTGAACACCACACTTAACTCTAGGTTAAAAATTGTTTTTAAAAAGGGAAGAGAAAAGAATAGTCACCATCATAGTCATAGTTTGTGGGACCTCTTCCGTATCTCACAATCATTATTCTATCCTTTCATAATCCTTGATAAACATAACGCCTGTATATCATGCTTGGCTTTAGAGGTGGAGATTTAATATCGGGCATGAGGTGATTTGTCAGGGAAGTGCACAAACTACAGCTAGAATGGCAATGGTCTGGTTCCCAGGTTTGCAATTTTGGGTGAAGTTCTTCCAATGGGGCAGGCTTTCTTCACATGGCCTATACAGTGCATGCTTCTGCCACCATCCTCAGTACAGACCAGGAGCTCAGTGAATTGCTACCAGCTGGCTTGTGTTTACAAAAATTGTGTTAAGAGCGATGTAGATTAAACTTAAAAATCAAAAGTTACTGTTTCTTAAGGACTGTCACGACCCTTTAATTAGAGTGGGTTGGGATGAAGCATCCCATCCCCGAGCTGTAGGTCACTACGCCTGTGGATTTATTTCACTGAAGCAACGCACTTGCGTGGTCTCAAGTCTTAAGTGCTAGGAGAGTTCTTGACAGGCCACATTGGAAAGGCAGATGCATCCTACAGGATTCCACGTTGAAAGCGATTTATTTACCCCCAGATACCAAGAGTGGACTTTAAAAAATAAACACAAACAAATAAATAATAACAAACACAAAACAAAACTACCTTTCTGAAAATGATCGCAGTGCAAGGCTGTGTATGTAATAAAGTTTCATTGCCAATGAAAACAATATTTGTCACTTGACTTCTCAGGAGAACAAGGTATGAAACACAATATCCCCCTCAAGAATCTTCCCTGAGTCCTGTTGCCCACAGAGGACACGTCACAGTGAACCACACCAGAGCATCCCAACTCATACACGGTCGCCCGGCTACAGGCAGTCATCAAAAATCCAGATTTCCTTTCTTCCTCTTTTTTTTTTTTTGTTTTTTTTTTGTTTGTTTGTTTGTTTCGTATTTCTCATTTGCTGTGTCTCTTGAAGACTCTTTTGTCCAAGAACAATAATTTGACTTGAGATTATGCAGAAGCAGGAAACAAGATACCAAAAGGTAAACTAAGATGTCTTAGCCATACTGGATTTAACACAATATTAATACTACGTGTTATTTATCCCAAATCAGTCTAAGAATCAAGCAAGTTATCTACTGAACACCTCTTATGTGTGAAGCACTGGAAAATCCACACGGTGGGAATTAATCCACTTAAGACATAATACATACTTTCAAAGAGATGCAGTGTACTTTGGGGTAGGAAATGAATACATTCATTAACAAGTAGCCTGAGAATTTAGGTGGCTGGAACACGGGTGAGGGGTAGAGCAGATGCAGGAGCCCCTGGGGAGGGAGGGAGGCAGGTCCCTGGAGGGCAGGCCAGTGAGGGTTGCTGGGGAAGGACCGTGCTCCTGAGCTGGGAAGGGGAAGGCCACCTTCTGCAGTCCACACCCGGTCTGCTCTGGGCTCTGTACTAACTACCTCCCTCATTCTCTCTATACTTAATAATCACTAGATTTCTTTTCTTTTTAATCCTTTAATCCTTTTGGTTCACTCCTGGTGAAGAAGTTTCACGGAACAAGTTACTTGCTTATACCTGTATCACCAGGAGCCTAACTGGCTTGGCAGAGTTTCTTTTGTGATGCATGGAATTTGCCTTGCTTTGGAGATGAGGTGACGCTGAGTATGAAGGGTGCAGATCTACATCGAACCCCCACCCCCCGCGCAGTCTACAGAAGTGTCACCATTTAAGCAGAGCCCAGACAGTTAAGACAAAGCATACTGAAAATCTCGGTTAAAAATTACGGGCAGAGTGTGTAAAGAGCGTGCTGCTCTGCACACTTCGCCCTGTGAGACCGCACGGATTCTGTCCATCCCCATGTTCAAAGGCCAAGACAAATCTCTTAAACCAACTTTCGGTTTAAAATACAAAGATATGAAGTACAGTATCTAAATATCTATTTTCCCTGAGTAAGTTTAACCCAGCTTAGGCATACTATTTAAATTGCTAACATAATTAGTAGTTTCTGAAACTCTCATAAAACGTGGAGGACCCTCCCTTGCCTCAGGAGAAGGCACTTCACTGAGACTGCCCGTCATAGAGACAGTCACTGTTGTGAGGATGTCAAAGGGGTGCCTATTTCTTGACAAGCCTTCCTTAGGGGCCAGTGCCCATCTGTCCCACTGAGCTTCGATGCCCCCTTCGTTCGACAATCAGAATGGCGGCTCTTCTGGGCCTGGACAAAAGTTCAGAAGTGTCTGTGTCATGTGAGTCTCTCTGTGGGAGTGCATGCCTCCTGGGACTCTGCCCCAAGCTCCTCCTCACACCCTTGCTCCTGCCGTGGTGGGAGGCAAAACTGAGGAAAAGGGAAATTTTCCCTTTCCAGGAGTTCAATTCGACTTCCCCTTTCAGCACTAACATCGATTGCTGTGAATAAGCACTAGGAATTTGAGTTTTCAAGGGTCCTTCTCAGTAGCTTGAACTCAAGTGGCAGATACACAACTATTTATTTTTAAAGTGGTATCAAATGGTCCGAATGAGACAGAACACACTTATCTCATAAGTAGATGATGGAAAATAAAGTGTTTGGAAGGCTAGGTTTTCAAATAGGAGTCTGGACATCTGACTAATGAAATTTCTATACAGGCAGTTTAGAGGAAGAATCATTTTTCCAGGCGCCCCCCCCCCCCCGTGATTCGGGGAAACAGGGCACAGGCATCCGTTCAAGTGCTCCATGCAACAACAGCATGCCTCCTCCCAATATGAAGGTACGTGACCTAACGTGGACAGCATGGCGTGATCACCACTTGGGATAAATAGCTGGACGCTGACTTAGGGCGGCCTGGAAAAATCCAGGACCAGCTGGGTGCCCACGAAAGGTGGTGCCTCGGTCACTGCAACAGCCAGCCAGAGAGCTCTGCACTCCACGCCCAGCCAGCAACCACGCCTAGTGTTTGCATGGGAACATGCACAGGAAGAGCAGTATTCATAGCCTCAGAGGGGAGGTTATACCATTACGTAAATAATTATAAAGGTGCTTATGCCTTGTACAAAATACACCTTGTAAAGATTCAGGGGAGGATCACTGGGTTTCCTCGGGGACAGGGTAGGAAGGGCTCTGTGGAAAAGTGGCATCTGAACCAGACTTCGAAGGGTGGACAGGATGTGTTTGGACAGACACCAGGGCAGAACATTGTGGCCGGAAGGGACAGTGTGAGGATTCAGCACAGGAAATGGGCCGGCCGAGCTCCTCATTGTCCTGATGATCTGGAACTGGTTTGGATAAGGCAGTGATCAAAGGCACATGTAACAACAAGTGGGGAATTACCTCAATTAGAAGGATAAGGTGTTTGGGTTAAATTCTGTAGGAAATAAGACCCTCGTGTTGTCTGAGCATGAAAATGCCAAAGCTGTACTTTGGAACAATTAATCTGAAAGCAGACTACAGAATATGCGTGTACGTGCGTGCGTGTGGAGGGGGTGGTGTTCGAGGTTACTCCAACAGTCCAGGAGAAAGATAATGGCAGTCTACTCTAAAGGAGTGGGAGAAGGGATGCAAGGGATGGAACAGTTGGGAGAGCTATTTTAGAGACAGAATTGGCAGGAAGTAGCCACTGATTGGCTGCCAGATTAATTATCCCAAAGAATAGCTCTGGCCTTGTCACTCAACTACACAAAAACCCTCAGTAATTTCCCATTATCTGGAGAACAAAGTCCTAATCTCATCTTCTGTAGACTCTTGTACGTGTGACACTCATGACCCAGTGTGACCTGCCCCTACCTGTGCCTCAAGGCTGCTCTCTACTACACCTCTGCAAACGCCCTGTTCTCTCTTCAAAACGGGGGGGATCTCCAAACCACCCCCTAAAAACCCACATTCATTCTTCCCCAGGAGATTTCTCACCTTACTTTCTCTGCCTGCATTTCCCCCCTCTTCTATAATTATCTGCTAAAATCCCACTTTTTCTTCAAGGATTGTCTCAAATACTACCTTTTTCATGGAATCTGCCACCCCACCCCCCCGCCCCAGCCTGCTGGCAGTCTCTCCCTCCTTTGAGAAAATCATCACACTTGATTTGTAGTTCCTCATCACTTTTATCAGATTCAAAACCATATTATAGACATTTATAAATTTTTATTTTCTTCCCTATTGGTGTACAAAATTTCTGAGGGAAGAGGGCAGTTCTGACTTATTTTCTTATAATCCACAGCATCTAACATGATAAAGATTTGGTTAAAGGAATGGATGAAAGAATAACTATATGAGCAACTTTCAGCTGAATGGGGGCTCACAGGAAGTCCCCCTGCCCGTAGCCCACAAACACAAACAAGTAGAACCACAGAAAACAGAAGAAACATCCTACTGCATCTGATCTGCGGACATGCCATACTAACGGGGTTAACCCCCCAAATGCTGGTGTCTCATCTCAGCTGCACACAGCCCAACAATACTTCTCCACCTCAGGCATCAGTTTTGGTCTCTTGGACCCCTGATCTCAACATGGCCAATGGGAGCTGATTTCAAGATGACACATGACAAGTGAGGAACGTAAGATCTTGATAACCAAGATCCTACAGGAATCAAGAAGGAGGCTGAGGGTAAATCCTAGCTGATGGAGCGTGAGCACGAAGATGTTTACCACATTGCAGTTTCCTCCAGACCACATCACACACACATTCGCGTCTAACCTGCACCTTTGGTGCTGATGTATCTAGACAAGGATGCGGTCGAGTACCCTGGATCAGGTTACTGCTCTGCCTCCTCTAATAAACATTCTCAGTTCTCCTTATGTAACATAGAAAGGGATCCTCAGATGGGAGATGCACAATAAAGTTGATCTCGAATGGGTATAGGTGAGAGTACGACAATGGCCTTCCTTTAGATAAATGAAGTACCAGACAATATCATGAAGAGAAGGAGGGGAAGACAGCTGTGTCACACAACTTGGGGGCCCCAATCTGGATGCGGTCAGTGTGAATGGACATCCCAGAGGCCCCCAGGGCCCTCACTCCTCCTGCCAGGTCTGGCACCTGGACAGGGGTGCAAAACAAAATGGAAAGTATAATAAGCCCTCTGTCCCTACCCATAAGCTCGGTCCAATTAAACGCATATGGAGTGCCTACTTTATTTCAGGAATTGGGATTTACATCAAGGCGCCATGTTGTGAAGGGTTCAGGAGCAGACACACTCTACCAGAAAAGCTTGAATCTTTGCTCTGGGATAACTTAACCATGTCAGCCCAGCAAAAACCTTCTGAACACCAGGGATAATAGCATGCAGCAGCTTCAATGTATTTACGGTGTGCACACAAATAGTTTGGGATTCCAACTGCATTTCCTTGCATTAGTTAGGTCCTCGGGTGAGCTCATGTCTTAGCCTATAATGCATATGAATCATAATGCTCAATTACAAGTACTGCAGGATCTAATTGCGTGTGTGACGGTGCTGTTCGGGTGAAAACAAGCTCAGATTTATTGATGCAGAGATTGCAAATTTCAGACCACTGGTGGAGGCGCTACCTTATCCATTGGGGGTTTGGAAAAGGCGTTTACAGTAAAGATAGAATGTAGGGGAAGATACGAGCACAAGACAAGAGCAGGATTCCATGTCTGTGAAGCCACCCAGTAGCCATACATGCTTCCCGGCCCCTCCCTTCCCCCTCTCTGTTCCTACTTCTTGCCTTCTCATGGTTTCTCTCTTTGGTGTCTTACTGGTTGTTTCCTCTTCATGACAAGTGAGAACTAGAACTGCAATGTATTCTCCCCCCTCCACATCCCCCCACCAGAATATAGCACTTCTGAGGTTTATTAAGGGTTTTCACTACTAGTAGCTTTTTTGATAAGTTTCATCCCAGTATCCATTCTTCCCATTTCTAGATCCTACAGAGAGAGAAACGATGTCTGTACTGGGTTACCCAAGCACAAGAGGGGACGTATTCATCACATCAAGGGCATTTCATCCAGACTCTGTGGGAGGGCCTGTGAGGACACAGAGGACCCCGGGAACAGGGTTGAGGGGGGTTCTGGTCGGAAGCATGCTGAGGGGAAGGCAAGGAAGAATTACAGAGACAGACAGAGGACTTTTCTTGGCTCCTTGGTCACTTAGCTAATGGTCAGGGGCCATTGTGTGGAAAAGGTGGATGCAGAAGAGGAAAGTGTCATGAGTGGCCTGACGTTGAGAAGAAATGGAAGGAATGGAACAGGGTGAACTGAGAACATGAGCAGCTACTTACATTTTTACATTCCTTTCAGAACATTCATGAATGAAGTCTTCGTGGTCTACACTCATGACCTCCAACACATCAAGGGAGAGAGGATGAAGGAGTAGCAAGTTTTTATTGTTGCTTTTCAGTGTCCTTTGCACAGCGATGGCATTTTTATTAAAAAACAAAGCTGATAAAATTCAGCACATTACTTTCTGAAAATCTCAGTTGATAAAAATGAAACTGGAAATCAAATGTAATTAGTGGTTCTCAGGCTCTTTCCACATGCTCATTCCAAGGCTAGCTGTCCCACCTGGGGAGGCGGCCAGAGTGGGCTGTGTGGTGTGAGTCCTTCTCAGGGGCCCAAGGCTCACAAGATACAGCACATGCTGGAGTTCAGCACACCTGAAAGTGGACAGTAAAGCTGATATCCCCAGTATGGCTTTAATTAAGCATGATTTAGGTTTATAAATTACTTTGAAATAACTATTTTTCAGAAAAGTTGGGCGTTGTGTAGAAGGACAAAGGCTGAAAGAGCTAACACGGGGAAAGATGCTGCTGGGTGTCACCACAGATCTTCCCAAAGCCTTCCGAATGGGGGTCGACTCGTTTACTACTATAGAAAACGCCAAAGCTACTTCAAAGAACCAAACCATGGCATTGCTTCGGCTCTATCCTGAAACAAAGGCAGTGAGAAATATTATTCACATTTTTACTTTTAGAGATATCATACATTCTGTGAGTCATGTTTACATTTGATCTTAACACAGAAGGAGTAAATTATTACTAATCTGAAAGCCATCTTGGAGCCTAAATCGAATGGCTTATTTGTCTTCACTCATAATTTAAAAACATTTTGGGACTTCAAACTTTACTTTGTAATAAAGCTCATTGTATATTCATATCTATAACACACCTCCTTCTCTAAAAAAAAGAGAAATTCCTACTCGCACGTGGAGATTTCCAGAGCAAAGAAGAAATAACTATTCCCATTACTTCCTTGAATGTTTTTTAACTGTTTTGTGATCCATCTTATGGAATTATTAATTAATGTTACAAGACTAAATGTCATTAATCTCTTTGTTAATCATTCAGTAAAAACAAGAAGCCTCTAGATTGTCATGTATTTAGGTCATAGAATAAAAGGACATGTATTTATGAAAACTTTTTAAAAAGCAAGCTATGAATAGTTTTCAAAGTGTAACTGCTACCCGCCTATCTATGAGTCTAAGTCCCCAGATCCACTGGAAGTCACGTATGGGCCACGAGTAACATGACAGAATGAGCCACTCCTTACTGTCAAATGTCAT
Organism: Ursus maritimus; assembly: GCF_017311325.1. NCBI lineage: Eukaryota > Metazoa > Chordata > Mammalia > Carnivora > Ursidae > Ursus > Ursus maritimus. The sequence goes on along the minus strand of NW_024426774.1, from coordinate 8,290,673 downwards.
TCGGTAATGACAATTCAGAGCATCACGTTTAGTTACTACTCTTACTATGTTTACATTAATATAGAAAGCCTTCTCTTTGTTCCCCACGTATCCAAGTTACATTTATTTTCAAGAATTGGCCCAAATCCGACCCATTTATGGCCTCCCAATGGCCACCTGCTCCCCAAGAACCTCCCTCTACCTCCCTCTGCATCCTCACCCCACGAACGCTGCACCACCACAGCGGATAACCGACAAAGAACATGCAAGGTTTCTCCTGGTACCTTGATTGTCCATGAAAATTATTCATTTGTTTGTTGCTATTTAACATTTCCTGTCTTTGTATTTTGTGTTCCTCAACTAGATTTGGCGTGCTTTCAGGCAGGGGCTATGCCTCACACATAGCTCAGTGCTTGCCCCCACGCACATTCAGGAAAGCACCACTGGATCTACTTAAAGCCACTGTCGTCAGCCCGAGCAAGTACCAACTTACAGACACAGCCATCAACTCCCCTCCCATGGAATAAAAAGCTTGGTGCTTGGGCGTTTGTTTCCTTAAACAGTATGTATCTTTAATAATCTGAACCCTTTAATGAGTACGCTATTTTGCTTTTTGTGATTACAGAGATAATAACAGTCCTTACTATGCTATGGATTCGTGTAGGCTCCACACAACGTAGTTCACAAGTAAAGCGTTTTGTGCGTACACGTGTTAGCCAAGTGTCAGGTGGTGTCATAATCATCATCTTGGTGTTTTCCTGGCAGTCTGTCTTCATCAGGATTTCAACACACTGTATCAACAGTTTGGGTTTGCATAAATGGAGTGAGGGTACCTGTCACTGAACACTCTGGAACTTTTGATCTTCTGAAAGTATGACTTTACTAGTTGGTTTATCTCCACAATGTCCCACTTTAAGTTAGAGCTGGAAAGAGCGGAGCTGTGGGTCTAAGGCATGTGTCTGCTGCCCTTTACCTGCAGGCCTGCACTTACTCTTCCCTCATGACTGCTCCGTGGTGGGAAGAGCTTCCCACTACATACAAGTTCCGCGTTTGGCATTTTGAGCTCTCGAAAGAGTGGATTATTTCATTAAGTGAAACATCTTCATTTAAATTTTCCCAAAGGAACCTCTTTGGTAAGAGAGACCTGGAAAGGCTTCTGTGACTCAGGTGAGGAGTCTGTTTCAGGTGTGCACAGAGCATGCGGGTCTCACCCCACCTGTGGGCTTGATTTCTCTGCCTTATTCCCTTCCCATGAGGATGTAAAGTTCTTCTCTACTTCACTGGGATATCATAAGGACAATATTCAGCTCACTCAATGAACTAGTGAAGAACATGTACCATTGGCTGTTGTGGTAAAAACTCCATGTTTGTCTGGACCTGTGAGATCTTGTGTGTGATTTGGGGTGCTTTAGGGTATCAGAAGTAGGACACGGATTGTGTAAAACATCTTCACGGCTACAAATGTGTGCCAATTAAGCCTCCATTCCCTGGCTGTGACTACTACATAAACACTGCTTCCTGAAGGGAAAGGTGAGACATAAAACCAATGGGTCTATGTCTTTAAGCATCAAGCCCAGTGATACTAACTACAGACACTGCACTTCTTCCATCATGACCAGGGAAGAAGATCCACCACAATCCGACCGCATCAAGAGAAACAAAGCTGGAGTCATGGAACCATGACAGCCCATATACTTTTATGAATTCTCTCAGGACAACTCACCCACTGTAATTGCCATGATAGAATACTTGCAAAAAAAAAATAAAATTATAGTCGAAAAAAAGAGATAAAATCAAGAGAGAAAATAAAACAAAGTTAGTTTTCAGCTACATATTTGAGTTTCACATGTAATCCAGTGATTTTTCAAGATGACCCAGAAGACTTTGATTGGATGAATTCTACGGCAATTCAGCTGACCTTGGTAATCCTGGATCAGAACCATCAGTCAAAAATAACACCTCCTCTAAATGTTCCAGGCTGTGGGTGTTAGGCTTGCTTCCTGCTCTCTGCAACAAGGAGCAGGAGGTGCTACCCTCTGGCAGGGGCCTGCCACCAGCATGGAGCCCCATCACTGTGCAGTGACCCCTCTGCAGAGCAGGCCCTGTGTGAGGATGGCAAACACAGTCATATCATGCCAGGAGGCAGAGGAGCTAAGAAAGCACAGAGTTCAGCTCCCTCATTTGAAGCAAGGATGCTAAGACATGGAGAGCTGGAATGGCCTGTTCCAAGTCATCCCCAAATTATAAGGAAAGTGGATGAACATGAAGGTCCTTCCACCCAACACTCTCACATGGGCTCTCTGTCACTGTCTGGGTTGGCTAGGGATGAAAAATCTCACTGAGAAAATAGAAAGGACAAAAAATAAAAGGAAAAGATTACTAAAATGTATAGTAACAGGCGAAAATCCCCTCCAAGAAACTAACTGGGAAGAGGAGTTTCCCAGTGTCATTGGATAATGTTCAATTTAGTGAGGAGATCCTCAGAAGCGCAAGCAAGGTGTGCAGTATCAATGCTGCAAGCAGACAAGCAGGGCACTCTGTCCCTGAAGAGCCCCCAAGATCAGTGAAGGAATCCATGAATGGTCTTCCTGAAAACCCAGGGACAGGAGCCAGCAGGGATGGTGTAGAACAAAGTTATAGTCGATGGCACCATTGGACACACTCCCCCGTCAGAATCTAAGTGGGAAGGAGGGCACAGACATGGGGTCATGTCAGAGGAAGGATGAGGGGGCTGGAGATACTGTATGGAATGGTTTTTTGTTGTTGTTGTTGTTGTTTTGTTTTGTTTTGTTTTTTTGATATATAGAGACAGACCCATTTTTCTAATGTTGGTTGTCCAGCATTACATTTCAGGAATACATTTTAGCTAAAACAAAGATTCAATCTGTGTATGTTGGGTTTAGAAGATGTAAAGCACATACTAACCCTAACACACATTCTGCATCTAACCCCTGGATTGTTGGTACCTGTGGTATGGGGTTATTTGTCACAGGATGAGTATACTTTCTAACTTATGCAAAACTTAATGCCTATGAAATGTTCTGTATTAGAAATGGGGAGTCACCTGTAATCTCACAAATGTGACAGTCTTCTCTGTCATACTGACCCCCTGATCAGGTACTGTTTTGATCATTAACTTTAAAAGTAGATGAACAGGTGGCACAGCCCATTTGTAAACAGGTGTGTTAGCTTGTCCCTGGAGAACAGACACAACATTTCTTGGCTTGCACTATGGGTGTGGGTCTCTTAGGGAAAAGGATTGTTTTTGAGCTAACAAAAACCCCAGTAACAGCATATTAGCTTAAAAAAAAATGGGCAGTAAAACTACCTACACTCTTATTCTTGGGACTATGAAAAGAACTGCAAATATACTGATAGTTTTATAACACAAATCCTGTGGAAAATTCCAAGTATTAATTCACGACCAAATGTGCCATGTTAACCAAAGAACAAGTAATAAATTAGTCGGAAATCTGACTGAGCAAACTACTAAGATTTTCTTTCCTGTTATACACAAGCGTCCAGCACCAACTGGCACCTCCCACTTCATGTCATCTCAGACTTCCGTTTTTAAGCGAAGACATGCAGCTTTTTGATGACTGAGCTACTTAAATTTCCAGACTCCAAGGGAATATAAAACACTAATTCTAGTCTGACTTTTCTTTCACAGGACTGAATCACAAGATTCTGAATTCTGAAGAGACAGGTATGTTCAGTCAGGTCTGACTCAGTGGAAATGTGGCAGAGAGTCATCTGACTGGCTGCAAATGCATGAGCAGTTTCCAATCTGCACTGTCCTCTCCTCCTTCTGATGCCTCTTCAGCCAGCAGTGAGCCCGTGGATGACCAAGCCACTGCCTGGTTTGCTGTCCGCATGGGGCCGACTGCTGATGTCAGAGGAAGCCAGAGGGGAGCGAGCAGGACCAAGGGCTCTTCCTGTTTGTTTGGGACGTTGGCCCTCAGTCATTAATCCAGGGCTTAACCACGCTGTACTCGAACGTTCTGTTGTTGATCTCTGGGATCAACAGCTTTGAGATGTTCCGAAATTGCAAAACAGACACCTGACATTTGCCAACACTCCTTCCTCAAAATAGCATTTTGTTTACTGTTTCATGCATCCCCAGGTAAGCAAAGACTTGCTTCAACTGTAACTGCACACCATAACGGACGGCTAACATATGACAGGAACTGTGGTGAATGAGAGGCAAGCGTGCAGAACCTCACAAAGTTGGGATTTTTAGCTCAAATTTTATAAGGTGAAAAACTCAAATCATATATTTAATTAAGTAGAGAAATAGGATTATATGATGCTATGTAATTGAGAGCTAATTTTCAGAATGATCACCCAGATCCCTGAAGTATTAATCATCTAAGAAAGGGACATCAATGTTTACCCTACTCTTATTATTAAGTCAGAAAAGTGGCTTAATCTATTTCAAAATGTAGTCATGAAAAAGTAGATCTGGAAGAATTTGAGATTACCCTTTATCAGAAATATATATTTATATTTAAAATAAGTATATATTTGTATATAATCTATAAATATAATATGTAACATATTATGTATGTTATATGTAACGTAACATATATGTTGTACATGTATAATATAATATATAAAACATTAGCCATGTTACATGTATTTATTTTATAGATTATACATGAATATACATTCACTAAAATTTATGCACACACACACACACACACACGCACACACTCTGAATCATTGTGGGTCAGAAGTTTAGCTGCCCATTTCATCTCTTTTGACTCTTTTGACATAATAGGTGCCCAGTGCACGCATGTTGCATGAAGTGTTCAGTCAATATGCTAAGAAGGAAGGAGCAGCTGAACTGAAGGAGCCATGCCTGCAATTTTCAACACTGACTTTGATGTTTTTTCTTCGAGGAGAAGATGGTGAGGGGAGCCCCTGGGCTGCCCATCACTGTTACTGACTCCAGCTAGACTGTTAACTAAACTCTTCTAAAATGCAGAATCTAAACCTAATTAACAAATCTGCAAGTAGGATCCAGGAGAAAGAAAACAAAAGAAAGAGTCATTACCCCCGCAGTGGAAATCCCTCCCCCCGGGGGGAAGACGTGGACCCCTGACCATGAACCCTGAGTTAATGTCTGCCCTAGACATGAGTGGTCTCAGTGTCAGCAGTTAGTCAGAGTTCACTGGTGGGTGCCTCTTTCTAACTTCATTGGTATGTGTGGGCCTGGGAAAGTGCCCATACGGCACGAGGGATGGATAGGGTTAAATCCATACCATGCAACTTAGTCATACTGCACTGGCCACAGGAGCACTATAATTAGGCATAAAATTTTATTCTTCTGATAATATACTTCAAGCCCCCCCCCAAAAAAAAGCCAGTGAAGAAAGGAATTTCCCTTAGAAAAAAGAAAGGAGAAGAAAAAAGAAAAAAAGCAGTTACTCTTGAAGATAAACAGCACAGCCCTCTCTGGCAACTCTCACTGTTCACTCCCAACTATAGGCTATGAGGTCAAACATACATGTGAATTTAGAAAACACAAATAATTATGACCTATCATGCCATCAGAACCACTGAATTCCTCAGTTTAATACATCCAGTTGCTATATGTGTCCGAAGTACAAATGATCACTGTTTCATAAAGGAAGCCAGCAAGTCTGTCTGCAGAAAAGGCTTATCTGGATAAAACTACAACCAACTGCCATTAGCACATACATCAGGACAATTTCACCTTCCCATCCCTCAGACTTATAATGATTTCCCCCTCTTTCCTGCAACTGGTGATGAGCAGTACTTTCCACAACCCAGACAACAAACAGCTGGACGGATGCCAAAGGACCGTACATCCGTGGTCTACCGTGCCCTTTTTAATCAACTTCCTAATTAAAAAATGCCATGCTGGCATGAGGTATGAAGGGAGTAGGCTTGGGATATTTCACAAAATCGTATCCCCTAATCCGGGGGTTGTTGAAAATCTGTGTTCCTACAGATGTTTATGAGTTTTCCTGGTGCAGAGATAGAATCAATTTGCTGGTGCCTGGCCCTCAAGACGTATTAAATTTATCCTGAAGGAAACTGGTTTCCGAAAAGCTCTTGCCCAGATGCATTAGGCAGGTGGGAGTTTCAGTGAACCAGAGGGTCCACTAGCAGATGCAGCATTGATTTCTGAATGTTCACAATCTAGCAGACAGCTCCAGAGCAGACTTGATTGGATGGCTCTCTATGGGGTGCCCTGCAGACTCGATTATTTCCACAGCCAGTCTGGCTAGCATTGTTTCATGGCGACAATGCTCTGCACTCTCAGCTTCTGCTCAGATGGCAGAGGCTAGAGGCATACATGTACCCGGGTGGGAGGGGACTGGGCCAAATTTAAAGTCAGTCTCTAAGAACTATCCGTCCCTTTCAGGGTTGAGTGATGCAGTAGGCCCTGGAGTCGAGACTTTTAAAAACCATTTTGTCGAGTGCCATTAAAATACACTATGAGTCTAGGTTGAGGATCTTCCTAAAAGATCTACCCAAAACAGTGTCTGCCACTAGAGATCCGAGAATGGACATCTTTGTCAATGGACTAAAAAGAGCCCCCACCCCATAAATTACTAATTCATGAGTTGTTTGATTTAGAGATCTACACCGGACATTCCAAACCTGAAAATATCTCAAGCAAATGTTCAATAATCTTAAGGACATTTTCTCTAAAGCAATTTGAGTCTAAAGCAGTCAGACTTTAGTAAAAAAGCAGGCAGTATGTAACACTGAGCCATAAAGTCCCTTTCAGCTCTATGAACGAGTACACAAATATATCCAAAGCAGGTACACGGTACACATATTAACCCAATGGCTAAAATATTGTCAGCTTACACACAACACTTTCACTGGCGTTTGAAAAACACATATACACCCTCACTCGAAAAACCTTTTGAAGAGATTAAATGAATACTCCGGGGAGTGCAAAAATACATCCTAGTACAAAATTTTAAAGAAATAAGGCCAAATAACCTCTTGAAAGAAAAATATTTACACCCTGTCTTCATTCACAATCCACAGGAGCCCTTGGCAGAGACTGGCCTTTGGGGGCACCCATGGCACAGAACAGACCCCACAAGGTAGAAGGCTGTCTGTATGCCAGCCCCTCTTCCCCACTGAGGCAAAGAGGCCCTGATTTCCGGCTAATATTTTGGCATCTCATTGACTGCTTTCAAAATTTGCTATGAAACCTGCTTTTCTTTCCAAAGTTTGTCTTCAACCTTAGAGGTAAACCAAAAAAATAAGAAAGAAAGGAAGGAAGGAAGGAAGGAAGGAAAAAGAAAAGAAAGGAAAAGAAAAAAGAAAAGGATGAAGGAAGGGCAGAAGGAAGGGAAGAAGGGAGGGAAGGAAGAAAGGAAGGGAGGGAAGGAAGGGAGGAGGGAGACTCCCTTAGAAATCACACTCCCAGGCGGGTGTGCACCACTGTATTTCTAGCTACGGGACTTCATTCTTTCATTGTCTTTGAAGGCAAGTCCTTCCCAAGTCCACAGTGCCTGAGAGCTAATGTGACAGATAGTGATATAAAGTGAGTCTGTCAAGTGGAAACTCATATGACATAATTTTGGCCCTTAAAAAGAAGCTGGACTACACCTCTGAGGGGCAGCCAGGCACAAAGGAAGACTGGGAGGTGACACTCCAGTGCTCCCTTCTGTCTGTAAATGGACACACCGAGAGTAAAAACTAAGACTCATATTTTGCCCCAAGAAAGTTATAACCCATCACCAAACTAAAAGGAGTTATTTTAATCAGAGAAAGCTTGGCTCAATGCTAAAGCGAAATACAGCATGGAAAAATAATAGAAATATTTCTTTTCTCTAGATAAGAGTTCATGAATCTGAGAACAATTTGGTGTTTAATACTGTTGAGTTAAACAAAAAACTAAACTGTTACTAGCAAATTCAAAAATAAAATTAAAAGAGTATGTGTGTGTGTGTGTGTGTGTATATATATATATGCATTGATATAAAAATAGAGAATTCATCTATTATGCAAAAAAATAAAGAGCTCAGTGTGAGTATTCAGAAACTTGCAGCACAAGGGGGAAAATGACCAAAGCCAAATGTCAGGGGCTTCCCACAAAGAGTTAATGTTTTTGGACACCTTGTGTTTGAGGTTTAGGTTCTCTGTTAGAGAGGTTTTTTTTTCTTTTTTTTTTTTTTCTTTTGGGGAATGGCATAGGTTTTTTTGTTTTGTTTTGTTTTTTTAAAACAGAAGAAATGACCCTCCAAAAACTTGCATTTTCTGTCAAATGGTTGCTGTCATAGTCTAAGGCAAACAGCTCAAGGAAAGCAACTCCTAAGGAAAAAAAAAAAAGAAAGAAAAGAAAAAAGAAAAGAGGAAAAAAAAAGAAAGTCTAAAAATAAAAGCAAAATAAAATCCTTAAGTGATTTGCTATATTTAAGAAACTGCCAATAGGCACTTCAAGGATAGTAATTCCTACTTGAGTTCCACCTTAGAAACACGAAATAATTAGGTCAGTTAAAATGAAAAGCTTACCTTTTAAGGAGAGTAAAAATTACGAAAACAAGAGAGAACTATTTATCGGAGAATTCCTAGAGAAGGAAGTGTATCTAACTAGATACTAAAACACCCCTACTGCAGTATTACAGTTGGAGAATTATATAAGAAATGTTGTCAGAACTGGGATTCCAGCAGGCTAATACTTATCTCCCAACTCAGGAGACTGGTTTGTAAAACCAGTTTCCATTTTTTTTTCCTAAAAAGAACCGAAAGTATTAGAGGCTGGGCTAATTTTTCTATTTCCTATCGGTGGGTTCCACAGAATCAATACAAACTTGAGTTCGATTTCCACAACCTCCCGTAAGTTGCTGGTTAAATTAGGCAAAAATCCTCTTCCAGCTAGGAAAAATATATACCAGGCAAAACAAATGATGTCTGAGCTTAAACTGAAACAGTGTTAGCTAATCTTCCTGGTCTGGATACACTGTTCCAGAAAATATTAATTGAACACCTTGAATCATGGCTGCTGGAAATATCTGAAAGCAGTCATCTCTACACGGGGAATTTTCACTTGCAGACACAGGCACAGGAAGACACTACCCCAAACCAGCAGCAAAGGACTGTTCTTTTGTTGCTGACCAGGAGGAGTTGAACTTTGCTCCACTTTGGGAAGCGGAGCCACTGCTCTGGCAACAACAAGGAGGACAGTACATATTTACCTGCAGGGAGCATCAAAGAGAAACCTGAGGCACGCAAAACAAAGTGGTCCAGATGCATGGTCCTCGGCTGCAGGCCCCCGGCTACTTGGGCTAGGCCGGCATCTGACGAGCAGCCATCCCCTCAGCGGCCACCCTCCCTTCCATCTTGGGGACTCACCCAGAAAATCCCGCACCCTGATCCAGGACTCCAGAACTCTTTTAATGCTCCCCAACGCCCACCATTTGTTCCGCATTCATCCAATCAACTTTCCACTGCACATCTTCTCTCCACCGGCGCTCAGACGCCGGGCCACTGCTCATCTGTATGCTAATTATTTTGCCACATGGACAAAAGTAATAATGCTTTCAGACAGGAAACTAACAGGCCTGAAGTCGAAGATGGAAATTAATAAGTTGACACCACTAAACGCCGGCCAGGCTGTCATGCGTGCCGCGCTGCCTGGTGGAGGGAGCCGAGCCTCGGCAGCAGAGCTGGGCATCAGGCAGTGGCTCCCGGGGAGGCCATGGCCGCAGAGCAGCACCAGCTCGCCGCTGACTTACCCTGTGGCAGGCTGCATCCTCTAAGCACTACAAAACATATCCATTTTCCCAAATCCTAGTACGGGAGGGAACTTCAGCGTTGAGCTAGATATTTTCCAAGGGATAGCTGTGGATTAAACCAGGAATTTCTAACCTTCCTGTTTATTAAGCTTGCAACACAGTCAGACAAGATTGGGGATGCATGCTGTATGCTTCCTACATTGTACCCACAGGCCCCTAAATCTCTAGAGCAGAATGTGTATCATGTGCAGTGCCGTATTCAATGTAATAGATGAGAACTCTAAATACCAGAGTCAGGCCAGGAACAGTTACCGGCTTAGGCAGTCGATCTAAAAATACCCCCCACCATCATGGATGTTATGGCAAATTCATGCTGTGGCTAAAGAAATCTCACAAAGTCAGCTGCATCTACAGTGTTTTACATGGTACTACTGCTTAGCATGAAAACAAAACAAACAGAGGTTCCGAATCCCGCCCTGGCGCTTAAATGGGAAAACAGTTACAGGAGGGTTAAGTGGGACTGACTCCTAAACCTCTCCAGGGTTGCCGGCCACACTACGCTCTGCTCCAGTGGCAGCTTCCTTATCACTCTCTTGAAACAAAAGACATACAACTATTTCTCCAAAAAAGTTAACACATCATCAGTCTTTCGGTCTTGTTTGAAGAAAAAAAAAAAATATATCTGGGAAAGTTCTATCTGAAAAGGCAAGACCAAACAAGATTTCAAAAATACAAAAAGCAACATAGACATATGACTTTCATTAGCATTTTCCCGTTTAAAAAAAAGTGCTGATTTTATAGATGGCTTCTTGAGTCAAGCAATAAAAGCTTTAGTCCAGCCGCAACTCTACCACCGCACTCCCTGCAAACCTCTGTTGTAACACTCACCACTATGAAAGTGCACATTAAATCACAAAGGCTACTTAGCACCTCCCACTCCTCCCCCTGGACACTAGCCTTGCAGACACAGACTTCTGGTTCACGACAACTCCAGCAGCATGCAGGTATACCGGGGGGCCTGCCCACAATGCTAGGATCCTGAAGGACCTGCTATCTTGGAGAAAGAGTCCATTGTTGGCTCCTTTGCACACAAACCATGCGATTTTAGGAAGTGTTAGAATTTGTCATCACATAAGAGCTGAAGATCGTCAGGTAGACAAGGAAACAACTATTTGCTCAAGTAGTTAAGAGATCAGGTAAAATAATTCCAAAGGGCTGGAAGTTGCAACAACCAGATAAATCATAGGCAACCTTTAAATAGAAAGAAAGAGGTACCTTTTTGCAGAAGAGTTGGTGGCCATGGAGCAAAATCCTGTTCCGCACTCTATTTCTCCACACATGCAGGGCTATTTCTGCTGTGGAGAGCCCATGGCACGTGTTGATCGCTTTCCCCTATACATCCCCACTCCATCCGCCCGTGCCCTCCAGCGCCGTCACTGTCAGCTCACTGTGTAGAGGGAGAGTCTAGGGCAGAACCACCACCAGTGATAAACCACTGCAGGCTTTCCACAGAACACGATGCTGACTGTGGTTTCCGTGGGGGGACGACACCAAAGTCCGAAGTTACCGAGAACACCTCATTCTAGCTTTCATAGGTGATTCCTCTAAATCCCAAGCCTCTTGCCTGACGTGTTGAGACCAGACATGCTGGTTACTACAGAACCTACAGCTCCTTTCCCATCCAGCCCTGCTGGAAATCACTGCAGTCGGAGAGGGAGAAACGCTTTAGGAGAATACCCTGTACCATTCTGTCTTCTCACAGCACAACACCCCTTACACTTAGACTAAAATATTTTCCTCCCCCTCCCAACTTTTCCAATAATCACCACGTGGGGAGAAGGGATTTTTTTTTAAAGAGATACATTTTAGGAAAAATTTTCTAACAGAACAGCCCGATACAGCAATGCTTAAGAGTATTTCCTCACATAATAAATAAGCATTTATGTGTTCTTTCTAGTTTTATAACACCTGGCTTACATTTTCTCTGCCATCTCTGATTACTTCTACAGATACCCTGAGGACTCATTATGATGTCAAAGCTTAAAACAGTTTCATTGTGAAAACAGGCATAGAAAAATCATTGTGTATGCTTGAACAATGCAGGTGTGAAAGAGACACAGAGAGAAGAGAGGGAAGCAAAAACAGACAAACAGGAACAGAGTTAAAGAGAGAGGAGAGGAAGGGAGAGGGAGGGGGGAGGGAGGGAGAGGGAGAAGCAGGGAGAGAGGGAGGGAGAGGGAGAGAGAGAGAGGGAGAGAGAGAAGACAGGACACAAAGCATACTCCAAACTGAAACCATGTTGTACTGAAATACAGCCTACTGATGAAAAATGTATAGCTGCTACCTTAAAATAATCTGATATCAGGAAAATCATACAATAATTTACTACAAAAGTATTTACTATTATTTCTTGTACAAGTTATAGCCATTATAGGCATTATTTCTAATTTGTTGTGTATGCCAATTTAAAATATTTTTTGTTTATATCAGCCACACATGATTTTGGATGTGATTTATCCCTGCCACTTCAAAATAAAATTTAAAAAAATTTATACACACATACAATTTTAAGTTTGTGAAATCTTTTCTCTTCGGTTTAATTTGGAATAAACGTAGATCAATGTCAGGTACAGTGTTGTGGCAAAGAATATACTATGATAAAACCGAGCTTGCTGGAAATACGTTAATCATGTGCAAGTTTCGTTCAAGTTTAGCCTCTATTACTCCTTCCTGAGGAATGCTATACGTATTTTCAAAGAAAACAAAAAAAAGACATTTGTGTAAATGGCTTTTAAAAAAAAACTTGAACATAAGAAAGTGCATAATACTATTACAATCAAATTATAATAAGAAGTAATTGGGTTATAAGAATTTACCAAAACTAAAGATCTTTCATTCTGAATCAGCCATTCATTTGCTTCCTGGACAGACTTCTGTTAAGTCTTATCAAGGCAGACTTCATTGCTAAGTAGTAGATGCGCTTGAAAACCTGGTTATTGATTGGAATTGTAGCCCTGAACTCAAGTGGACAGCCCGACAGGCCACACTTCAGTGTCAGAGCAGGGTGGTCTGCACCAAAAAGTGTCTCGCTAGTCCCTCTTATTTCACTGAGTGGGTTTATTAATATAAAATATTTAAGAGTAACTAAAATGTTAAGTTGTTTGAAGTTAAAAATGCAGCCATCAAAATATATAATAAGTAAACAAAGTATCTTAGGTGATGCACTATGTTTCCTGAAACAATGCCTCTCCCGCAAATCAGAATATCCTACAGGTAGAGTTGGAAATCTGGTTTACCCATGTGACTTTGAAAATATTATTTAGGCAACAAAATAAATTTTCACAGAAACCTGGTTTGGATTTTTTAATCACACATGTGAAATATTTCTAAGAGCAAATCAACAAATAGATTGTTAACTCTAAATTTTAAGTATAGTTTTAACAAATAGAAAAACTTTAAAAAGCCTCGAAGTTGCAAAATAACTTCTTTCTTTTCCCTAATCTATTGAAAATTGGCATAGAAAACAGACAAAAAACATCAGGCATATTCAGTAGTAAAGTATGAAATATGAATATTTTCAAGACAGAAAAAACATAAATAAATAAGCTAGGTGAAAAACACAACAGGAACGATGAAAGCCAGACACTGAAGAGGCCCCTTTTCTGAAAATGCCCACATTTTCCTAAAATCATGCTAGTTCAATTTTACAATCCAAAAGGAAATTATGTGATCACATTCCTTTAGGAATTTTGGTACACCACGCATACATGGTTACAAATTTTTGGGCCTTCAACTTTGATCTCAGCTTCTAACAACATTTATGAAATGAGCCTAAGTTTTGCTGTAGGATGCAAGTCTAACTCAAGAGAAGTTGAAATTTATGTTTCATATATACTTTTTTCCTTACTGGTTCATCTTGATAATCCTGGCTCATCATTTCAAAAATAAATTTTATCAATAATTACATTAATTTCCATCACAAAAAAGATTTTTCATCTGAAAAACATGTCTACCTAATGTTTACATTTTTTCAGTTCACAATTGTACATATGCAAGTGATTTTAATGAAATCATATGTTTGGTAAGTTGGAAAGTAGGGTAAAATTTTTATGTGCAAAATAAAATACAGAGATTGCATCTCTTCTCTGCCACCATCTTCAAAACACCCAATTGTGACCATAAAGGCTGCTCTTGCTTCTACCTCAAGGAGCACAATCATTAAGGTGATGAAAGTGAGCCATTTTTACATTGCCAGTAAACTAGTAGGAAGTCAGTCACTGCTGAATGTAATTGCTATCAGCAGCGGACAGCTCCCGGTGCTGAAAGGGAAAGGGAGAGAACCCTTGCTCACAATAGCTCACTCAAACAGCCTTTGAAAAATCACAGCAAAACTGAATGAGGTGGCAAGTGCTCGGGCTGAATAGCACTGTCTACAGAACAATGGCAGCCAGCTCCCAATCCCACTATAATCACATTAATGAGATTAATCAGTGAATTAGCAGCAGTCAAATGTCAGGGAGGCAAGGAAGAATCCAACCAAGATTGGTAATTAACTTTTTTTGGTGTGGGGGGGGATCAACTATGCTACCGCCTAGTTTTCTCAGAAGTTGACAATTTTGCTTTACAAATCTGAAGACTACATGTACTGATCAAAAGGCAGCAGCATAATCCTTCATATTAGAATATAGATCCAGGTATCACGCTACCATGCCTCAACTATAGTCCTCTGAGAAAAGTGATGTCACTTTAAATAATTTCCACAAACTATCAGGCTTTTATTGTTTTGAACTTTCTAAGTGTGAAATTAATATTTAAAATGAAATCATTTCTGTAATACTCAAGCTAAAATATTTTTTAAAATGGCTGATTTAAAAAGGAAGGATTACATAACAGCTGCTTTGCTTATGAGTAGTCTGTGATACCATGGCAAGAGTTTTTAAAAAGTGCCGTCAAGTAAAAAAACTATTATCCAAACATATCAGCAACTGTCTATTGTCTTTAATGAAGAAAATATGTAACTACAGTGCAACCTTAAGGAGAATTTCAACCAATTAACCTATTGTGCTTGAGATCATAGAATCATACACTTCCCTTCAGGTCAATTAGAAAAAAATAAACTTCCTTTTTCCTAGAACGTGTCACTTAGTAGTGTGTATGATATACAATCAACACTTTGTATTCAAAGTTCAGAGGAGGTGAAAACTTACAGGAATGCAATGGAACTATTTTTCCTAAAGGGATATTTTACAAAACACATTTTTTTAAAGTAATCACATTTTTATCTGCAGGGAGACATGTTCTATTTATCATTTAAAAAGCTGCATAACTTTTATGAAGTTGAACAATTAGAATAATATGCCTATAAGGGTGGTGGTAGGGTGCTTTTGTCTATGAAGTTAATTTTGTTCAGTTAAATACACTTAAACATAAACGCTCTTATAAAAAATATGTTTCCTCAAAGTAAATAAATAACTTAAAAATTCTACTGATTATGTAGTATGGTTTTAGTGGCACAAGAAATTGTCATGGCTAATCTAATACTAAATACAAAAGCAGTGCTCTATATCTGAATAACTATCATATCAATATTTGCCTATAAATTTATTTCCTTATTCATGCCTATCTTGAAACTAAAGTTTGCAGTTTGAGCTTCTAGTTTATTAACTCAAGTTGCATTAGAAGACATATTTCTGTTACAACTAAAATAATGTTTCATCACTATGAACTTCAGACGTTTAGGTTATAGTTAAAAATCTTTGAGTTTCTCAGTTTAGACAATGTAAGTCAACTTTCTTACCACTAGGCAAATGTAACATTACATCAAGAATATCTAATGCTTTAACAGCCTTTGTAACAATGCTCTGCTTTATTTGTAATGGAAAGGAACCCAGTAAAGTCTCTGGGAAGTTTTTGTTTCAGTTCCGGCAAATCATTCAAGTATTGTCCATGCAGCAAGTTTTTTAAATAAACATCACAGTTAAGGCATGCATCTTAAACCCATTTTTTTGTAAAGAGAGACTTCTGTGGATTACAAACTCTCTCGCCCAGGAACATTTCAGCTCCCAGCCACGCTGTAAAAATAACTTTAAAAAGGAGCAAACAATAGACACTGCAGCAGCAGCCCTTGGACTCCGGTAAAACATTCGCTGTCCACCAAGTGCACAGAACTAACCTAACGAAGATCACATACCTCACAACATGACCACAACCGCTCCCCAGTTAAAGACCGACTCAGTGCTGTTAACCGTGCTGGCTCAACAGACACCAGAAGAAAAGAAAACCCTTTCCACCACAAGTCTGAAAGGAGGATGAGGAATATGCCTACCACCGAGATGCAGAAAAGGTTGCTTTTTGTCTTCAGTGAGTATTGACACCATAACCCATAGTCCAGGGAATAAGACATAAAATAAAATACACCCACCAACAATGAGTAAAAAAAATCAGGGGGCTTCAAGAAGGCTGCGAGGAAAGCTCTCTCTCTGCTTAGTGTGCAGTAGCTTAGGGAAAAAATGTCGCCCGGGCAGGACTGACAAATGCAGCGCGATCGGCTCGCGGGCCTGAGGGATCTGTTTCACTTCCACATGCGTCCCCTGATGCACACACTCCCACTCATGCTCTCGATATGCTTTTTTTTCTCCACATTTTTTTTTCACGAGCTCCAAATCCCCGGCATATGACCTTCTGTTAAATAGATAAAAAAAAAATTGCTTATCAGTCATGCAAATGAGGCTGAATTCATTTTCCACAACAGATGGCCTCATAGATAATGATGATGGAAGAGAGAAAATTGAATGTCTCTCACAAGGTGGCCATGGCAACCGAGAGCAGAATAATATCAATAATAAGCTCACTGCATAATAAGGTTGTCAATCCCACAAATCAAAGTCTCCAGCTAAATCAGGTACACCACCCCAGCTAGTTACCAGGTGTATGTATGTGTGTATATATATGTATATATATATATACACACACACACTGCAGTTTACAGTGACCATGAAGAAAACTAGAATTTCAAGGCATTCTGTGGAAATGCGCGCACGCGTGCGTGTGTGTGTGTATGTTTGTGTGTGTTTCATTGGAGGGGGGTCGTTTGATAATGAAATGACAATGTGACATATTTTTCCTTTGTTTTTGTTCCATTATATTTTCTGTAGTGGACTTGGTTTCGGAAAGGATTTTTAAATAGCCATACTGAAATTTGGAATGTGGCGTGTGGAATCTCCTGCCTCCTCATCTCCCCCACTCTCCCTGTCTGATGTTCTGTGCTGCCCTGATGCAGTAGCAGCTCGCCTCAGGCTTCCACCTTGGCTCCCAGGGGGACATCCTGCAAAATGAATCAGCAGCCATCCTGAGCAGGCTGATTAAAATGAAAATGGCAAGGCACATGTCTGGGCGGAACTGGAGCTCGGCTTTGCTGCCTGTCTGGCAAGCATGCTCAATATAGCTCTTGCTAATAATGGCTTACTGCCTTTCGTTTTTTAAAAAGGTATCGCCCTTTTTCCCCTTAACCGACTGGTGCTGGAGTATGTGTGTGCATGTGGGTGGGTGGGTGTGAGTGTGTGCGTGTGGCCGGGAGTGGGGGATGGGAAGGGATCGTTCGATTCTTCTCATTTTCTGCTGCTCACATGCAGACTGCCTGCCTGACAACACCATTATTGTAAAACTGAACTCACCTCTGTCATTCTTTGGGGAGGGAGGTGGTTGATAAGTCTCAGGGTAAAAGGGCCAGTTATAAACTCAAGCCGCCTGAAAGACCAAGTCACCATTTTACACCTAGATACAATAATTTCTAACCGAATCCGAGGCAACAGACCTTGAGAGAATGCTGGCTGCTTCACAGGCTCACAGTTGGACTCTGAAATGCAACCTATTTCTGTTTCAAACATTTGCAACCAACCTGCTACTGTATCCCAGATATTATGCAACACAAAGCATCCAAAATAAGAAAAGGAGAGCTGACTGACTATGCAATAATCTAACAAATTTAATAAAAATAAATCTCTGAATTTTTTTTCTCAAAATTCTCAGGCATAGCTTTAATATTACCCTCCAATAAGGTATATTTTTCAGTACCTCTTTCAAATTTTTCTGGCTTTTTTTTAATGGCAGTCTGGAAATTAGAACATTATCATGTCATAAAAAATGGCTTAAAAATTAGAACCAAGGGTTTTCCTGAATTCATTATACTTTATTTTTTCTATATATATATTTTTTCTAAGTTACTAACGATCTTTCAATTTTGCTGTCTTAATTTCCCTTCTTGATTCCTTTGGGTAACAGATGCGTGGCGCGTGTGCGTGTGTGTGTGTACTTATTTTTGCCTTCAGTAATTCTTCTCTCCGAGATGTGATCTTTTTTCTCCTGCACTCCAGCCCTGTTGCTGCAGTGTGAATCAGAAATCAATAGAGCTGCCCTAATGGAGACTCCACTCGGCACGCGGCAAAGCAGCTGCAGGCTTCTCTCTCCCTCCCTCCCCTCTCCTTCTCTCTCTCTCTCACACACACACACACACACACACACACACAACTAATGACGTCTGTGCAGCTTTTTCAGCTGATTGGGCAGCACATCGGATGTTCTGTGGAGCAAAGAATAGGAATCATTTACAGTCGGTAGAAAAAAAAATGGGAGCATGTATTCTCCTGTGTCTCAGACACTGATCCTGAGCTCCCCAGACAACCCGACACAGATAAGGGACAGTTCTTCAAGTTATGTGGTCACTATAGAGTAAAGGAAGACTCCAAAATGGTCCTAGAAGGAAATGGAGCGCAATGGGAATGTGTCCATTTTATAAAGGACAAAGCATTTCTCTAAAGAAAAGCAAGCAGAATAAAATGCACAGAAAATTGGTATGTTTAGGTCAAATCATGACCTCCATTGCACTATTTTTAAGGGTTTGAGTATACAATGTAGTATTATTTTAAAATACTTCCAAAATACACTTTTTAAAATAAGTACAAATGAATATATGTGTGTACATACACATGGACACACAGTTAACAAGTCTCTCTCTGTTAGCTTAGCTGTGTTAGCAATAAGTTCAATTTTCTTAATTAAATTTATCCCCAAATATCTTACCTTATAGTAAGAAATAAATAAATCTCTTAAGGATACTAAGACATGATATTTTAAATCACAGGCTTATATATGTGACTATGTTCCTCAGACATCTGTACATGTCTGTGAAAATACATGGTCTATTGGACATGGGCGCCTGCACATATGTAAGCACGTGTGCACGAACATGTGTGCGCGCACACACACATATATGCACAGGCACAATATTGTTTCAACTGCTCTTGGTTACCTAAAGTTGTAGGTGTATCTCAGTGAAAGGACAGGCTCCCGCGTCGACGAGCGAGTCACCCAGTGTTGGCCATGAAGGCAAGGTATTCTGGAGTCTGCAACACAGGGGAGGGCCTCTCCCTCACCACACCTGCTGTAAGTGTCTGCTATCCCTCCGCATCCTTCTAACAACTGCCCAGCCCGAGTCTGCCTTCAGAGCAGCATCTGTGCTCTTTCCATACATCCCTTGCAGGACTTCCGAGCCTAAGACACCAACACTCAAATGGTTTAAGAGAAGGGAAAAGTAAAGGGGTCATGAAGCCACAGAGCACAGCAGGGGAGCATTTTGCAGTTACACTGTAGGTACACTTAATAAATTAAGATTTCTTAGAAAATGAATTCTGGTGCTCTGCAGTTGGTTAAGTAAATAAAACCCTTAGGACACATCAGGACCAGGGAGTACCCCAAAGGCTATTTAGATTAAAGATCTTACTGTAGTTTACAATTAAACCATACAATGCATCATTTTGCTTCCAAATATCTATCATACTCTTCCTTAAATTATTTCTAATGTAGTATGTTGCCCTTAGATGTCCATTGCCTTTCTGTATTAGGAAATGCAGCTTGCAGCTTATTTATTAATTAATTAATAGCTTATCAATTAACTGCTTCGTAAGAGGAAATACATATGCAGCCCCTTTTAATTGGCATGTTCCTCCAATTTAATACAAAGAAAATATATTTCAGGTGCTGTTGTATCTTGAACTATAAACACACAAGCTATAAATGAGGCTGTGCTCCAGCTATCGGCTGCATGTCCTGGTCTCTCCAACCAACAGTGAATGGATCTCTGGACTCGCGGCCAGAGTCGGTCTCAACATATGTATCTACAGGGGCCTTTGTGTTTCTTCAGATGCCATGTTTCACACCAAGGTAAAGGAATGGGGACCAGATCTCCATGTAAAGCGTGAGGATGACCTTCCTGAGTTTTGGTACAGGAAGTTCATGACACTGTCCCTAAATATCTTTTTTTACTTTTTTACTTTTCTTCAGAATTATGTCTGCATCAGTGATGGAATGGTGTGATAGAAAAGGGAGTCTTGGGCTAACTTAGGACAGTAGCAAAGAGGATAAATCATCACAGCTGGGTAGTAAACAGTTAAAACCTGGAGCTCAGACATCAGGATGCCAAAGTGTATGCTATTCATACTAGGGGCAACACAGCCGTGGCCCTCCCCCTGCCCACCCGCTCCATTAACAGTTGAACTTTCCGAATTAGGTATATGAGATAAGAGCTACCTTAGTAATATAACAAACAATGATCGAGGTGGGAAACCCGTCTTCACTGCAGGGAATTAGCTTTAATCAATCAGTATGCCTGTAGAATGCTCAACAGCAAATAGTAAAAAGGACTTAAGATATGGGTGCTTTACTTGAAAAAGAAAGGGGTGAGAAAGAAATCTGGGGGTCATAGCACAATGAGTTGGCACATTAAGTACAGCTGCAGGCAGGTGGAGGTTGGTTGTATAATCTCAGCGCACTGGGTGGATCAGAAAGGACAGGCCATGAACTCGGTGGGACTCGCAGGTGTGCTTTGGAATCTGCCTTGGATTGACTATTCTATTGCATGTTAATAGATTTAAAGCATTCATATTCAGACCTCTTGCCCCGACTTTATAGAGCTGGTCATTTTTTGGCAAAATATATGGATATAAATTGTATCAAATATAATTCTGAGATTTAAGAGAGCATCAAAATTTAAGGTTTAGATGATGACAGCCCACAAAGATAATCTATAAAACATATTTATTTCAACCCCAAGTTCATAATTTTAAGAGCATGAGGTACAATTTTATAAAACAAGTACTTTCCTGACCCAGTCTCTGAACCCTCTAACATCTGGAGTCCATCTATCACATGTTCTCACCCGTAATCTTATGTTGAATACATCTACAACTATCCAAAGATGCTTGAGGAGAGGAACATATGCTTCTGAGCTTATGAGTGTATGGTGACTGTGCCGTACAAGGCAGGTGCTTCCTGCACTGTGATAGATTCTCCAGTTCACGTAGGGGCCCCATCACTAAACTAAGAAATTGAGAGACACATTTTAGACCCTCTACCTTATTTGGAATGGAATTATTCTTCATTGTACTGAAAACAGTAATAAGCATCATGCATATCTAGAACAAGTCTTGTATCGAAATCCTTAGGAAAAGAGAATCTAGAAAACCCATGGGTGCAAAGAAGATACTAGGGATAAACAAGAGAAAGATACCACATTCCCTCATCCTCACAGCAGTAAACTTACTCATTCTCCTGGAGTCTCCAGCATCTGAACCTCTTCCCAATATCCAGAGCCTCCCCCAACATTTGAGTACCCTTAGTAGGTAAGAACTGCCTCTTACTGTAGAACTAAAATTACTAGGTATTTTTTTCCAACTTCCCTTTCAGCTAAGATGTGGGCGCATGACCCATGACTTGCCATTATGATGTGCCCATCCCAAATTTTGAATTTCAAGTTGGTTGCACAATGAAGTGTGGCCTTCAAAACCCCTTTCATGATAATGGCAGCAGTTTAGTGCAATTGATTTATGGAGAAGAATGTCAGTGTCTTGTGCTATGGCGGTGACGTCAGTATCCTAACTGGACCAGCTCTACAGCATATTTTTAGGTATTGCTGCCAATGAGCTGGCCTCCAAGTCTGACATTTCAACTGTCCTGGCAGTTCTATCTTTCTACTCAAGTCAGCATCATATTCACTTATAACAAATACACTATGTAATACACATATTGGTACTTAGAATGGAGCAGGTAAGTCAAAATAGGAAAAATGGGAGCAATCAAGATTCATTATTTCACTTGTAGAGAATATGCAGCAAGATGGGAATTTGCTACTCATGGTACCTAGGGTCAAAATAATTAAATTATCTGCTATGGTCATATGGGATGATTTGCTGGACTAAGAAGGGTGGCATACAAAGGTCCTGTTTGATTTGCAGAACTGAAGTAACCTGGTATCTGTGAATGGGGGTCTGATATGAGTGCCACCATGAAGATTCCACATTCTTCACCTGATCCTGAAAATGAGCAGATTCCCAGACTCAGGGCATTGAGAATAAGGGTGTCTTTGAAGAAAGGCCTTGCAGTAACATCATGAAGATAAACGATCCTTTCTCAGACAGACCTGCAGCCATTTGTCAGAGAAATTATAGGCATCACTGGACACTGGCTTCACCTAGTTCCTGAGAACCCAGAATATCATTTGGCCTACTGGATAAAGTGGGGTCTTACAGGGTCTCCCAATGTTACTTGGGACTTACTTAAGTCTCCCAATGTTTTCCCCAAATTCCTAAAGGTAGAGGTGAAAAATACATATTCAATAATTGGCAGAATCTGCACCTTAGAACCATAAAAAAATGGGACTATTCACAGAGTAAACCCACAGCATGCAGTATTGCTGCAGAAATCACACATGTTAGCATCACCAACAAAGTCTAGTCTTAAAAGATGCGGTGATGGGATTCTCATCTTGTCCCCTTTGATTCACTGGTGTGGCTAGTAGGCAGGACAGGGCACCTGCAGAATGATGATGACACAGTAAGCTCAAGCCAGGGCCATAATGTTCTATTCAAGCAACTCAACACAGCTCCAAGCACAAGGAATTGGATTTTATCCCAATAAAAGAGAAGACCATGACAGTTTTCCTTCCTATATTGGGAACAATGTATCTTCGTCATCTCGTCTCAGGTTACATTAATTCTTCATTCTTGAAGGAAACAGAATCATTTTCCCACCCCTGCAGGACATGAGGCCAACCACTGTAGCAATGGCAACACGCTAGAAGGACCTAAGGGGATGAGTAGTACCCACCCTAGATTTCCTGGCAAGATGGAAGTCTCACCAGAGGCCAGAAGGCAAATATAGTGAAAGATACAGGGGCCTGTGCCTTCCAAAGTTATGGAGGTGGTCTACTTGTCTGGCACCTTCTAGGTTTTGTCTACCAACAAAAGGACATAATGCTTTACTCTGTACTCTCTGCTTTCTCTTTTTTGGTTCTTCTGTTACTGGGGAAACAGGCCAAGTGGGGTGTATGGTGTTGGCGGAGGGGATCAATCCAGATTATTAAGAAATACAGCAAGGAAGTGAGAACGAAATGTGGAAGGAGGAAAGAAATTTCTGGGCACCTTTCAATCATCCCATTCAGTGGTGACAGTAAAGAAGACCAGGGCCACCCCATGCAACAAATATTCAGGACTTACCTCTCTCCATAAAGATATCTGGGGCCATCTTGTAAGGTACGTAATTGGCTCTCCTGGGTCTGGGTCACCTGGGCAGCAGGGCAGGAGGGATATCATGAGTATCAGTGTGAGTAAAGGGAGCAGAACATTTATTTGCTCTTCTCTTCCTTGCTTTGTCATATACATTTTAAAAAATGTAATTAATCGTCTTTTTTCTCTCTTTCTCACTTGATTTTACCATATTAGTTGTTTATAGTGCACAGAATATTGATGTGGAATTGGGGCAGAAAACAGCAGGAGTGGACACCACTTGGAGATCCTGTGCCAGGAACTGACCTAAAAACTCAGGGCCATTCCTTCCTTAGGAGGGCGGAAAATTTGATCATGTGGTAATTCCATCCAAGTGCCTACATACTTTACAGGGATGCGTGCTGACACTGGGCAGCAAAAGACAGAAACAGTGGGTGTTTGTTCCATTTTGATCTTTCCTTGAGGAATTTTTCTCCCTGCGAGGCTTGCCCCATGGTTGGGATGATGATGGCAGTGGGCCCAGGGTCCCGGGTGAGCTCAGCCTTCTCTCCTTGTTCTCCGCTCCTGGGCATTCAGAGAACTCCCGATATCTTGTCAATAAATCCCTTTTTCTGCTTAAATGAGCCAATTGGTTTCCTGACTGACACAGCTCACAAACACAAAACTCAAAGACACACATGCACACACACAAACACAGCACAGCAGTCCTGCAAGGGAGGAGCCATGCTCAGGTTCAGAGGCTGGACAGGGTTTACTACCTGCCATTGCTTCACCACCATTGCCGCAAATCCTGGCTTATTTGCTCCCACTACCCCTTTCGCTTACTAAGACACCCCTTACCTTCCACACAGGGTGGCCCTTCTCCACCCAAAATCCACTCTAGCTCTAAAAATTATTCCTCTCCCAGGTGCATATGCCACGTTCCTCATGCTTAAACAGGGAGGGGAGTGGTCCAGAATCTAAACCACATCAGGAATGAACCAAGTATATAAGCTAATAAAAGACAAGTTCTTTTGGCTCTTTCAGGTCCCAGCCCTTTTATGATATCAAGCTGGAAGAGACTTTACAAGGAAAAACATCTGAACAACACATCTTTGATGGGTGGTCTTCTTAACTTGTAATAATGGACAATTCCTACTTTATCTGTTAATACTAGACACAGCAGGAGTTCTGTTTCTCAATTACAGAGCAAAATGCCTCTGTCTTCCACCTCATTCTACTCCTAAAATATATACAGAGGCCATCCAAATGGCATGGGGACCAGCCACACTGCCCCTATGGGGGGCCAGCCTGGCCTCTGGGATCAGAATGTGCTCTTTCACATAATGCCTGGCACATCTGTATGCTCAGGGAAGTTTGAGGAACAGTGGACCAGACCAGGGCATTCCTACGGAAAAACAGTGTGAGCCTCAAGTACAATTAAAAACTTCCCGTAGCTACACACAAAAAGAAAACAGAAACGGGGCACCTGGGTGGCTCAGTCGGTGAAGTGTCTGCCTTTGACTCAGGTCACGATCCCAGGGTCCTGGGATCAAGCCCCACGTCTGTCTCCCTGCTCAGTGGGGAACCTGCTTCTCCCTCTCCCTCTGCTCCTCCCCCTGCTTGTGCTCTTTCTCTCCCTGTCAAATAAATGGATAAAATCTTCAAGAAAAGGGGAAAGAAACAGGTAAAATTAATTTTACCAAAAGATTTATTTTACTCCAATATCTAGAACATTATTATTTCAAAATATAATCAACATAAAATACTTGAGTAAGAGATTTTACATATTTTGTGTGTAATTCTAAATTTTTTGAGATATAGTTGACACTATTATTATATTAATTTCAGGTATACAACATAATTTGATATTTGTATGTATTATGAGATAATCACCACAATAAGTCTGCTTAACATCCATTGCCATAATTACAAAATCTTGACATTTTTTTTTTAACCTAGTATGTGTTCTGCCATGACAGTGCATCACCAATGACCACCAACAGGCTTCCCAGATAGAATCACCCATTTTCATTTGGGTGAGGATAGGTCTGTTGGAAATCTCCCAGTTGAAAGCAACTGAGCAATGCATGAATGAAGGCATACAAGATAATGTTAATAACCAAGGACTCCATATTCACACATGGATAAAATATTAATATTCACTGATTAACAATGACCAGCCCTGGGACATGCCGCCCCTCACCAATGTCCTGGTCCCAGAGAATCTCCTTGGTTCCCCCTTCTCTTCTGTCGGCTTCCATGTGGGTATATAGTGGTATATAGCGGTTGTTATGCAACCCTATGCCTTGTGTTCTATTAGGATGCCTTCAGTTGTGTGTAACAGATGGGTGTAATATTCAGCAGTTCAGGGATTTCTGAAACTCAGTTCCCCCCCAACATTTATTCTGACCCCTCCTTGCATTTCTTGTTCCCTGAGTGACCTACTGTCCAGTCCTACTGCCACGTGGATGTCCCAAGCTGTCTTGCACACCCCTGAGTTTCTGTTGAACAGTCCCTGCCGTTCCCTCAGGAGGCTCCTGCATGTCCAGCGTGGACAGCAGCATATATTCTGTCTTCTTCTGTCTCTTTCACCAATGTAAATTTCCAGGCCCTCTCCTTGCAACATTGTTGTGATTGATGACGAGTTTCAGAGGAGGGGGGCTCAGAAGTGCTTCTTTAGCACTATTTCTGAATGCATGCATTCATGAGCAGAGCTGTCTTTCCTTGACCCTGCTTTCAGTCTCCCCAGAAAAGAATTTCAAAGACTGGGGCTGAACGGCACTGTGTTTTACGGAGCCACAAGTGGAGGATTTACGTGAGACGGCACTCTATTTTAAGCCACAGACATTAACTTACACGATTGGGATCTCATTTCCCAAATGCGATTACTTTCCAACTAGAAATAAAAGCATAAACAGATATTAGAATTATAGGAAATTAGAAGTAAAAAGGCCACATTAGAGATTATCAATGTTATCATTTAAGAAGCTGAAGTCTACAGAGGTGGTGACTGGTTCATAATCAGTGATGAGAGAGGGAGGGACAGAGAGAGGGGGAAGGAGGGAGGGAGGGAGGGAGGGAGGGAGGGAGAGGGAGAGAAAGAAAGAGAAGGAGGGAGGAAGAGGAGGAGAAAGAGAAAGAGGGAGGGAGGAAGAGGGGGAGGGGGAGAGAGACATTCACAAGGGAAACTAAGCTTCGCTCACTGTAGATGGGGCATGGGGCTGCATGAATGAACCTGGTCGTCCCTTCACTAAAGTCATACTATCTTAAAGACATCTAAGAGTATTTGGTTAGCAGAAGTTTAAAGATGTATTTATTCATGGGCCTATAGAGCTCAAATTGGGACATGAACTCACACCTGAATTAATTCATCTCTACCAAGGATTTCAAGCTAGGTTTGAAAAATCTCACAGAGTTTGCAGTCTCCCTTTGACTGGGTCCAATACAGCAGGAGAGAGAGGAAATTGCCCAGAACTTCATATTACCATGCATTATTTTTTTTAATTTGAAAGTTAGAAAATGTATTTGTGAAGTAATATGAGTGACTTAACAAATACCCAAACTTAACATATTCCAAAAGCCCTGCTCCCTTTCATCAGAACCACAATTACCCCAGATTTTTTTTTTTTTTTTATGTGACAGAGAGACAGCCAGCGAGAGAGGGAACACAGCAGGGGAGCAGGAGAGGAAGAAGCAGTCTCCCAGCGGAGGAGCCCGATGTAGGACTCCATCCCGGAACGCCGGGATCACGCCCTGAGCCAAAGGCAGACGTTTAACGACTGCGCTACCCAGGCGCCCCAATTATCCCAGATTTTTATACTGCCTAAGACAAGGCTTAAATTGTTCGATATATTTGAGATTTTTTCAGGTTTTCTGGCATATCTTACATAATTTTTCCAGTGCAGAAAATCTTCATTCTTAGAAGATGAATTTGTAAGAAAAGCCAAAATCCCTCAAAGAGCCAGTAAATCAATAAATAAAGTAAATGCTATACTTGTCAGCACTTTTGAGATGAAAACCTGATGTGGTTAGAAGGTAACAAGGCTGCTTTTAGAAGGGGATAACTTCTACACTGGTCCTGAAACATGAATCTCAGAAGTTGACACTGTTGACCAAAGCCACATGAACACATGTACGCCATCAAAAAAACGGCCATAGTAAACCCCGGAGGTTCATCTGAACCTGCTCACTGAGGTCTCCAGGCTTCCCTTCAGCCTCGGGTATGGAGGAATACCACAGCAGCTCGAGCGAGTCTGTGCCAAAGGAGTGCAAGATGGGAAGTTTCGGGCAGAGCCCATGTTCAGACAGAGAGGGACATAAATGTGTTGGGACAACTATGCAGGCCTCTGTGTCCAGACAGGATCAACGGTCAGCTGGCACCCAGCCTGGAGCTGAGGCTGAGTGGGCAGAGGCGAGAAGCCACCAGCACTGCTCGCAAGCCATCTCTGTGCCACGAGATCTGCTTGTACTCCGTGGGGACACGTAGCAGGTCCTCCTAGGGCCTGACCCCTCTACTATCCCCACTTTGGAGCACAGCATGATTGGGAACTGATGCCCAGGTGAGGAAGGAATGCCAGCCAGGGGCGGAGGGGACAGTGGACACTGGAGGGCGGCCAGGACCAAGGGCCTACAGAGCCAGCAAGCAGGAGGGGGACTGACAGAAGTAAAGGAGAGCCCCCACCTGGTTTCATAAGGGAGGCAATTTGGAGAGATAAAAATATACACTTTATATATAAAATGTGGTGTGTATCCCAAAGACACCTTCAATTGATTTCCTATTTCACTTTTCAAGTTATGTATTTATTGTTATCAAATAGAGAACACAAAAAAGCAATAAGAGTAAAGAAACCTCACATGAAGTTCCACCAACTGGTTTTCTCGCAATGCATGTTATGCTGCCCAGGCCAAGACATCTTCTGAACATGGTGTTCTGTGAGTTATCCCAAAAAACTTGCCATAAAATAATAAAATCCATTCATCTGGCAACTTCCTTTTTTAAAAAATGTAAGACACCTGTCTTTATACTTGAAGAATCCCTATGCTGTCCTCCAACGTGCAGTCCTTAGTTACCAAAGATGAGGAGAGCTGAACCTCACGTAGTCACTCAACAATCACTGCAGAAGTTGGTGATGGAAGATTCATAAGGCTTTCAAGGTAAGAGAATCCTGGAAATAGTGCAGGCTGATTTATCTTCACAGCCGAGGAAACAGATGCCCCACGAAACTAAGGGCATTACCTCTACTAAGACCTTGTCAGCAGACGGGATGACAGCCCAGACATTAGACAAGTTAATTATTTACATGTAGTCCAAAAATCACAAGAAAGGTAAGATAGTCTTCAAAATGTCTACCGTTTTGACCAAGATTTTCTATTTTTACGTTCAACTTTGTGCTAGAGATCCTAAGTGATGTGTGGGCTAGACAAAGGAAAATAAATAAATAAATAAATAAATAAATAAATAGTGTGTGTATATATACACACACATATATATAAACGAAACAAATATATATATTTATATATGTCTTTTTATACATATATATTTATATATATATATATAAAGAAGAAAAATATATATGTATTATTTAATGCAGACAAGAGAATATATAGAGAAAACCCTAGGCAATCTACAACTATCTGAACTATAAGAAAGTGAAGCCCAATTTCTGAAGACCAGATTATCACCCCTCTGCCGCCTCTCTCCACTCAGCCCCGTGGCCCCTGGCACCCCTGTATGTAGTCTGCATTCCTCAGCCACACAGCCTAATTCTGAGCATTGGCTTCTTAGTGCTGAGACCCCAGGCCATGTACTTATCTGTCCATGCCTCCAATGTCATCTGCAGAATGAGGGAACTAGTGTCATCTGCTTCATAGTATTGTTCTGAGGATTCAGGGAATTTACTCATCTGAAACGTGGAAAATTTTTTGGCACAATTTACTGGCACACAGTAGTTGTTCCATCACTACTGGAGGATATTATTGTTATGGTTACCATAAATAACAAATGGTTTCCTCTAGGGACGAATGGAACGGGGCAGAAGGGAATGAGAATTTGTAGGGAATCAAAGAAAACTTATGTTCAATATGATATTTATTTTTAAAAAGATGTGGTATTATTAACACCATGGAATATGACTTGGCCATGAAAATGGATGATTTTTTTTTTTTCTGTTTGGACAACATGGATGGACCTAGAGGGTATTATGCTAAGAGAAACAGGTCAGATGGAGAAAGATAAATATTATATGATTTAACTCACATGTAGAATCTAAAAAACAAAGCAAATGAATAAACAAACAAAAAGTAGAAACAGACCTGTAAAGACAGAGAACAAACTGACCATTGCCAGAGGGGAGGAGAGAAGAGGGAGGGGAAAAATGAGTGAAGGGGAGTGGGAGGTAGGCCTGCAGTTATGGAATGATTAAGTCATGGGGATGCAAGGCACAGTACAGGGAATACAGGTAGTGCTACTATGACAGTGTCCTGTGGGAACAGGTGGGGGCTACACTCATGGTGAACACAGTGTAAGGTACAGAGAAGTTGAATCACAATGTTGTACACCTGAACTAATGTAACACTGGGTGTCAACTATACTCAAATAAAAAATGATGAATGCAAAACTTTTTTTAAAATTGAAACCCAAGTGACAGCATTTTAACATTAGGCAATCTTTGTTGATGTGCATGTGGAGTCCTATGTTATTCCTTTACTTTCCTTCATATCTGAAATTGCTCACATTTTAAAACATGTATAACTTTTGCCAGCATAGCCTAATGCCATTTTCTTTCAATCTTTATTCCTTCCAAACATAACATTGACACGTAGGTGTTTTTTGCCTTTGTATTTTAACCTTTTTTAAATTAGAAGATAAAATACAAGTATAAGAACATGACATAGAAAAGATGTAGAGCTTATTGAATATTACAATGCAAGAAGTCTGTTGACCTCCACCCGGGTCAAAAAGTAGGACTTCCTTAGGGCTGCCTGCCCCCACACCTTTCCATGTGCTCTGCCCCAATGTCAATCACTGCCTTTTAACTAACCACTGTCATGTAGAGCTTCCCACAAATGTCCTGACCTCATACACATGGTTTAGTTCAGTGTTCCTCTGTGCTCTTCACTTCCTACAAATCACCTCTCAATTGCAAGGCTTGAATAGAGTTGGGTTCCATGCCTACTGCAAGCCTTTGGTGGGGTTGCTGGTTTCCGCCAGGAAGTCTGTAATTTCTGACCATATTTTTGTGATGCTATTAGTCAATGTTGCTCAATGACTAGATACAGTCAAGGTTGAAAATTATGGTATTCTAATTATGTCATTTATTGTTTCCTAGATGAGATGAAATATTTTTCTAAGGAGAAGCTTTCCCTCACCTACTATTTGGTCTCTTGACAGACTTCACACAGACAATGCAGTATAAGTAATTTGACCTTTTTTTTTTTTTTTTTACTGTTGTCAAGATAACTAATTTTTTCCCTATCATCTTTTAAAGGGGACCAATTAGGTTTGTTTAAATTTCTTCTTAACACACAGATTTAAATATATTCAATAGGTTTTTATGCATTATAATTGTTATCCTTCTTGAAGCTCAAACAATAAGCTTAAAGCTTATTACTCATCTTTGGCCAGTGGGAGCCTCTTCAAGCTGAACCTTGAGTCTTTTTGATATGAATCTTAGAATCTTTCATAGTTTTCTTTTCTGTCTGGTGTGTCAAGATGTTCCAGATTCATTTTGTACCTTTCTTGCTCCATTTTTCTGAGAAGCTCTGGTTTCTTTTACAGGAAATATGTTTAGACCAGCACCTGGATGCTAGGGATGATCTTTGCTATTGGGCTGGTGTTGTTTCTAGACCAGCATCTGGATGCTAGGGATGATCTTTGCTATTGGGCTGGTGTTGTTTCTAGACCAGCATCTGGATGCTAGGGAGGATCTTTGCTATTGGACTGGTATTTTTTTTCCCAGGCTTTTTCAGTGAAGATATAGCTAGGAGAGCAAAGAACTCATGAGTTCATACTGATACTTACAATTCAAATTCATGACTATAGGCTCTTTATTTTGTCCCTTATATATCACATCTCATATCTCAGCTTCTTTCTTCTACATCAAATATGCATTAAGGACATCGAGCCAATGACTGAATTAAGATATCTCATAATTATTTCCTTTTTGCTTTAACCCCTAAAACATAGTGGTTTCAAAATATTGATACTAAATATTACCACCAACAACACAATTACTGAAAAGTGTAACAATTGTTTTTATAGATAGTTGTCTCATTCCCTCTCAATTTTTTATGGTTGAACTACAATTACATTGTCATTAACTACTATACTCTCTCCCTGTTAACCCTTATTCAGGATTATTTCTGCAAGGAGCTACACACGACATGATCACTGCAGTTCTTCTGCTCAAATGTTTCTATTATTTCGGTTTGTCAATGCTTGTTTTCTCATAGACTCCACAAGAACAACTCCAGAGAACATCACCCCTAAGTTCCTGAGTCTTTTTTGCTGGATACGTAAATTCTTGGTTCACATTTCTTCAATTATGTTAAAAATGTTACTCCATTTTCATGGACATACTGCCGCTGAGTAAACCTGACAGGCATTCTCCCCATCTCCACATTTCCCCCACATCCATAGTCTACCCTCCTACCCACCTTTCCAGGTGCAGCTGGATCAAACAATCTCCCAAATTCCTCATGTTTCCTTTGAACTTCCCACTGTTCTTTGCCTTGACTAAAAGCTGGCCCTCACTGTGGATAGTCCTCCTCCTCCCATCCCCTCAAGTGGACACGTATCTTAGCCCCCGGAGCCAATGAGGTGTCTGCTGAGGTACCCCGAGTGCTTACCCCCATGTAGAGCAACAGGCAGGCACCAATGAGCATTTGTTCATTGAATAAATGAGCAGTGAGTACCTTTCGCAAGAAGAATCTAAACACTTAGGGAAACTGAAACAGTTAAGTAAAACAAAAGGAGGGTGAGGAGAAATAATTTCCAAAGTAAGAACAGTCCCTGACATTGGTAACTGGGACTTGGCTTATGAGTGACCACATTGTGCCACATCCTGACGGAAGGTCACCCTTGGAAGGAGAGGAATCTAAAAAAAAAAAAAAATTTATCAGATTTTAGAATCCTAATTTTAATTACACTTCATCTTAATTAATTCACCATTTTTTCACCTCTGGGTTTTCAGTCTTTAAAGAAAATAAGGAGGAAAGTGAACTCTCTATAAACACAGGCTTATCCATCCTTCAAGGACCTGGACAAATTTCATGAAGGTCTCCAGGAGCTTCTCCTTCTCTTGCCATCTTTTCAGGACATATCTTGGTTTAACTCTTTCCATTGAACACTCTGTACTAGCATGATTTCACAGGTGCCTGATTTCCCACAGGGCAGGAATGCTTTATCCTTGAATCCTTTATAAATCCAAGAATAGTGTATTACATAAAATAAATACTCAAAGATGTATTGAATTGGAGAACATTTTCATCCTAGTAATTGTCCACATTATCATTAGAAAATGAATTATATTCAAGGAAGTATAGTACACACTGACAAGATGATTTGGAATTCTGACTTCATAAATAGTCACATTTTTAAAACTGTGTAAGAATACATAGAGACCCTTTTTAGACACTCAACAACTCAGAAACAAGAAGAAATATTTTCTCAAGATTAAGAGATTTGAACAAAGATTTTGGGGGAAACACATTACTCTTTTGAAAACAGAAATAACACACCAGTCCTCTATCCTCCACTGGGATAGCATTAAATAATTATCTCCTGAGGATTCACTTGTTAGAAAAGGAGATCTAAACATTTTATAAAAATAAAACCAAGGCAATTTAGAGCACCAAAGGAACATTATAAAGAAAATAAAGGGAAAAAATTATTTATCATACCCACTCTATTACCAGTCTTGGATAATATTATTTTGCTGATGTTGATCTTCCATAAATTATTATTTTTATGGGTATTTGATCAATTAGGGGGACAATGAATAAATAAAAACATAGCATGTCAAAAATTAATTGAAGACTTAGGAATAAAAGATTGTGATTCATATATATTCAGTATATTCAAGTACAAAGACATTTCCCCTACAGTCTCTGTGTCACCATACACAGGCCATATTTCATTTTCCATAATTGTCTTCAGTAGGTTTGATCAATTTCGTTGAAGGAGAATGGGAACAGGGATGGAGTTTACCCTTGACCATGCAATATCTTTTTTTTCAAATAGATTTGTTTTATTCTTAGTGATTTCTGTTGATCTTTAGGCTTTATATGTTGTAGCTAAAGTATAAACTGATTCTATTCCAGGTATTTAGTACTTATTTTTCTCTGATTCTTAAACTTTATGATGTAGACCAATAAATACAAACTTGGTTTTCCAGGGTTTTTTTTTTTTTATTTTCTCAATAATTTCCACTATGCTAAATTTCTGAATCATATTGATGGGTTTTCTTTCTTTTTTAAGATTTTATTCACTTATTTATTTGAGATGGAGAGAGAGAGAGAGAGCATGTGCAAGGACAGGAGCAGAGGAAGAGGGAGAAGTAGACTCCTTGCTGAGCATGGAGCCCTATGCGGGGCTGAATCTAATGATCCTGAGATCGTGACCCGAGCCAAAATCAAGAGTAGGACGCTTAATTGACTGAGCCACCCAGGCGCCCCATATTGATGGGTTTTCCTCTTGTGTTGCTTCTTCTGTAAAACCTGGAATTTACCAAGTATGAATATTCACACTGTTTTTTGTGTTATGCTCACAGTTACTGCACCAAAGTCTTAAAAATCATGGAGACTTTAGCTCATATTGATGTAGCCTCCTGCCTGACATGGAAAGACTCCCCTAAACATTCCATGCATAATGACTTTACAATCATATGTTAATCTCACCCATATTTCTCAGGATCTGGGCAGGGGCCTGCCCTACATCAGTGTTGCATAGCCTTTCTTGATTACTAAGCACCGTGTGTTCCTCTAGGTCTGTGTCTCCCTGCTCTCTTCTTTCTTTCTGACCAGAGCAAAATGAATCTTTCTTTTTGTTGCAATATGCTCGCTGTTAATCAATTATCTTTTGTGCCTCTAGAGTCCCGGTGTTTCCTCCTGTGGCTGGCTCCAGGGCTTCACTGCCCAGCCTGCGTCTGCTCCCTGTCCTGCTCACCAGCCTCTCCCAAGGGCTCCCTCCGTGCTCGTCTCTAGCCTTTCCTGGCAGCTATCATACTTCTCCAGGTTCTTTCTCTACCAGACAGTTTACACTGTGCCTCCTGCCTTTGATTTTTATAACTACACTATGTGCTTTCTACATGCTTGCTCCTTCAAAGAAAGCCTAACCCCAAGGCATACATCACTTTCTGTAAAGAATAATAGGAGAGAAAATACAACAGGAATGCTTCTTTTCTCTCTTACATATAATTTGGTTTCTGCTAACCAACAGATGCCCAAATTCCCATCTGTCCCTGTCTCCACTGTGGCAGGTGGTCCCATACAGGACAGAACACCTGTCCTGGAGGGCTCAGGATGCTGCTCACTGGCACTGCCTGTCTCTAACTGTCAGGGTCAAGCACTGTGCTTGTTCACGTGGCTAGCTTACTAGGGGATGGGTGCTCTGAGAGAGAGAGCTGTCCTGTGCACCTCTTCTCTTCGGTGGCAGACCCTGGTCGTGATGATTTTGGGGTGAGATGAGCTGGACACAAATGTTCCATCCCCGTGTCTAAGCAACTAAAAAGGGAATTCTGAGACTGTCTTTATTTCCATAACTTCTACCCCATTTTATTTTCCAGGTTGTTGCTCATTAAATGTTTGCATCTGTATGTTTAAATAATCATAATAGTGATAAAGAATATTACGTATCCAAGACAGTCCCCCATCCTCTCGTTTTTCCGTGATCCGTACCCAAGTCTGAAGGATTGTTGTTTGATCTCAACTGGAGTCCTACCAAGGGGACAGTTTCAACACCATAAGTGAGAATTCTACCTAGCGACCGTTACCATAAAAAGGCCAGAAGACGGGATCTGGGCCATGCTGAAGAGAAGAAAGCACTTCCCAATTTGTATAAATTTGATGGTGGATAAAAGCAATATGGCAAAGTTGTTCTTTCCCAGCTGGGGCTTCTACCAAATGTAACTGACAGTAGCAACTGATCGAATCTTGCTGACATGCTATATATTTAGATAAGATCTGGACAAATAATAATAGCAACCATTTACAGATTAATTTTAAGTGTGCACACTATGGGGGGTGCTTTATGTACGCTTATGACCTCACTCCTCCTCTCAGAAAGCCTCCAGATTGTGCTACATTGTTGGCCAGATGAGCGAACAGAAGCAACAAGGAAGCAGAAGATGTGAACAAGTTCACGGACTGACAGTTTGCTCTAAAAGCAGCTCCATGCAGATTCTATTGCCTTGATCCATATTTCTCTAAGATCAGATTGATCAAAAAGCATTCAGTATTCAGGATATTTTTTAATATTTCACTAAATGTACATCTATCTAATTAAAAACCAGAGCTCTATTACGTTATTCATTCCAGAAAATGACCATGCTTATTCACAAAGCAATTCTTTAAAGAATTAAAAATATTTTTGTGTGTTATTACATTGAAATTTCTCTTTGGTATTCAACACCATTACTGTTGCAAAAAGTTTTCAGTTCACTTACTCTGTGTGTTTGCACACGTGTGTGTGTGTGTGCGCATTTGTGTGTATGTCTTTGCAACCTTTTCCTATTTCTATTGCACAATATCATTGTGTATTCGGGCAGAAATCTGAATCAAATATTTATATGCCACAACCAATTCCAGATGCATCTCTCTTCCACAGGTTTCTTAATTTAGCACAAGCATTGCTTCCTTGATGCTGGGCTCCCTCGAAAGTGCCTTATTTCATTGCAACAATTTTATCTTCAATGTTAAACGTCTTAAGTCATTGCCTAGAGTCTCCACAGTCATGTCAGATCTCTCACCTTCTGACACAAAGAAGGTAGCTGATTCTCTGATTTAGCTGAGTTCTTTAACTGAAGCATCTGCTAGCAGGGAGCTAGAGCTGATTCCTTTCATTGCTGGCGAAGAAGTTTGCCCTCAGCCTGGGAACCAGCTCGGTGGCCATGAACAACATACTTCCTCCGCATCGCACACAGGAGCTTGGACCCCAGGAGCAGAACTCATTTACAGGGACACTTTTCAACCTAAAGGAAATGTCCTGCCTCCCTTCATGGTATGTGAGGGTGTTCTCTGCAATCGCATACACATGAGTCATCGCCTGAGGCAGCCCTCATTTCCACCATGATCCTGGAGCTAAGGGAGGACAGAGGGCATCTCAGGTTGGAGAAGGGGACACAGGTATATGGGGGAACACAGGTATATGCAATGCAGGCTGGAAGTGCAGACAGAAAAGGGTCTCAGGACAAACAAGCAGATCAGAAGAGGCCTGCAGAGTAGCTGATAGACTTGCATCAACAGTAACTTCCTGGTCCCAGCTTGGATTAGCAATTGTACAATTGTGAACATCAGAGGAAGCTGGGAAGCGTGTATGGAGACAACCTTGTGCAACGGCCTGTAGGGCCTGCAAGGGGCCCGCAGCGTGAAAACATCTCCAGCCACTGCCCAGACCACGGGGTCAGCTTATCCCACCTTCTCCCTTCTCCTTTGTTTTATCCATGGGGGTGCTGACCCTGAACAGGAGCTCTTCTTTATTTCATTCTTAGAAAGTGTAGACCACAGAGAAGGCATTTTTAACTGGTCATCTGGCAGATGTAACCATGTGTGCACATGAGAACTCTCTTCACTGCGTGTGTGGACACTGCTTGGGGAGGCCAGGGTAGAAGCTGAAGCTACCAGGTGGACATCTCCCCAGTCCATCCTGTGTATGGAAATTCAGCATGAAAACTATACCTCCCTGAGAGGAGACCATCCAGAATAGTGGATAAAGCTACCAGAGGTAAGCCAGGACTGTCTCAGGCACGCAGGTCCCGGGCCATGGCCTTCGAGGCTCAGCTAGCTTGGAGCCCCCAGCTGGGCATTGCAAGGGCTCACAAGTCTCCTTCTTTTGAGGTATCTGCATTAGTGGGCAAATGGCAAGGCTGAGTGAACCCACATCCACCTTCCGGTATTCTGTGGATGAAAAGGAAAACCAAGGAACAGAGGAATTTTTCAAGGGAAGTTGGAGGCATTAAAGGGCTTGCTGGCTGCTTTTTCCAGCTCAGTCTCTTTAATGCCTTTGTTCCCAAAACATGTTTGTGTTTGTCAGCCAGGCACTGGTCAGGGACGTAGACACTGTTCTATCTATTCTCTGTGTGAGAGGCTCACACAGAACAGGGGCCTGCGGGGGTGTTGGGAGATCTGGGGACAGGAGGTCAGGCACCTGAGGCAGACGGTGGGGTACTGCCCCCAAGATAACATGAGTTGGGAGTGGGCAGCTTGAAGCCACGCACACAGAGCTCCAGGAGTCCTGAGCAGGGGTAAGGCGGGCTCTCACACAACTGCCCACCACTCTCCCTGCACACCCTAGAGGGGACCGGCCTCTGGGTCACAAGGCACTGCTCCCTCAGCCTACCCCAGTCCCAGGCCACACTTGGAAGGGGATTTTGCAGTCTCCCTCCCCAGTGTTGGAAGGGAGAGCTCCGCTGCCAGTCACCAGCCCAGTTCCTGTGTGTCTGCAGGCGGCTGACCTGCAGCAGGTACGTAAGCTACAACCCACCACTACATCATGCTCTCCACTGAGAACCTGGGATCAGAATATCTGAGAAATAGGCAGTGAGCGCTACTACTGCTAATTAAAGAGTTCTAGACAAAGAGGTATGTCACGTAAAGGAATATTTTGGTTATCTCAAATTGTCGGGGAAGGGCGATCTGAGGCAGTTCAGTTTTCTGATCAGAGGTTATCCCTCCTGTGAGCAGACAGCCCAGCCTGGGGGTTTAGCCGCTCTACCTCCCCTAACCTTCAACCTCAGACACTGCAGCTCACCTCCGACACCCCCTTCTCACCTTCCAGCCCACATTCTGTGACAAATCTAATGGAAAACAAAACAAAAACCCGGGCCCTGTGAGAACCTTCAATACGTGGATGCCCACACACACACGGCCTCCTCCCCACCCCCACATCCCACATCTATCGTGCCCAAGTGGGTGGATTTTGTATCTCCACATTGTAGATGGAACTTTCCACAATGTTGCACTTTTCTTCTTTCTGATTCAGTTATTTTACAAGTAATTTCACCTTTTATCAATGTCTTAGGCCATCATGACAGGGTTGTCTTGTGCTTTAATATTGTGTAATGATAGCAAACACTCTCGACTGTTCATTTTCTGCCAGGAACTGAACTAACTACGTTATACTAATGAAATAATGTATTGCTCTGAAAACCCTATGAAATAATGGATACTATTATCAACTTTTGCATACAAGGAAACCGAATCTTGTTTGAATGCTAAGTGTTTGCCAGAAAGTGTGCAACTGGTGAGCACTTACACAGAAATTGAACTTCGATCTACCGATCTCTAGGAATGGACTAGCATGATCTCAGGCTCCACTGTGTTATGTAAAATTAGCTGCATGTATGCTACGTTACTCCAGACTGGACATTATCTGGAGTTCTGTTGTCTTTTTTTTTTTTTTTTTTTGGTAATAAATTTTTTAGTACAGAGAATGCCTAACCTTCTCCCAGATGTTCCCACTGTTAGCATTTACCTTCCCGTGGTAGATTTGTGACAAATAATGAACGAAT
This sequence comes from Ursus maritimus, assembly GCF_017311325.1. Taxonomy (NCBI): domain Eukaryota; kingdom Metazoa; phylum Chordata; class Mammalia; order Carnivora; family Ursidae; genus Ursus; species Ursus maritimus. Next base: position 8,251,700 of record NW_024426774.1, on the reverse strand, counting down.
ACTGATATACCACTACTGACTGAAGTCCATACTTTATTCCTAGTTCCTTAGTTTTTACCTGAGCTCCTTTTTCTGTCCTGCCATCCCATCCAGGGTCCCCCAGCACATTAGCTGACATGTCTCCTGAGGCTGCTCCTGCTGGGATGATTTCTCAGACTTTGTTTTTGATGGTCTTGACGGTTTTGAGGAGTCCTGGTCAGATAGTTTGTAGAACGCCCCTGCATTTGCACCAGTGTGATGTTTTTCTCCTGGGCAGGCTGGATAACGTGTCTCTGGGAGGGAGGCCCCAGAGGTAAAGTGCCATCATCATCACCCCATATCAAGCATCCCTGCTGTCCACATGATTTATGACTGTCAGCATCGACCTTGATCACCAGCTAAAGTCATGTTCATGGAAAGGTACTTGCACCCCCTTCCATCCCTCTTTGAAAGGACATCACCAGGCACAGCCCACACATAAGGGCTGGAGGCCTCTGCTCTACCTAACTCCAGGGTAGACTGTCTGCATAATTTATTTGAAATTCTTCTGCATGGGAGACTTGCTTCTTTCTCTCCATTCATTTCTTTAATCTCTTATTTACATTAACTCTGAACACATTGATAATTATTTTGCATTTTGGGCTTCAATCTAACACTACATTGTTAATTTTTTGGCTCACATTTTTTCATCTTTGGCCATTGGGAGTTCCCAGGATGGCCCCTGTGTCCCTCTGACATGTCCTCATGCCTGTGGTATTTGAGCACTTCCTTTCTCTCTGGAACTATAAGATGTTCCAGGCTCATCTTATCTATGTCCTGCCTAGTTCTAGAACCAGTCATTTCCCCCAAGCAACCCTACTTCCTTTTACAGGAGAACAGTATCAGAAACCAAGATCTGCCTTCTGAGTGAGCTGTTGCTACTGGGCATCACTGCTGCCGGTCCCTCCGCAGACAGAGCTAGGAAGCATCACTTGACACACACACACACACCCAGTTATTTCTCCATCTATCCATCTGTTTCTACGTTAAGCTAAATCCTAGGTTGTACTGCTGTCTCCAAATCTATGTCAGCACCACTCAGCTCATTCCAGCCTTGTGCTCCGTTCCGTCACAGTCTTCTGTCCTGCATCTTGTTAGTGACCTAGGTCTCCCCTCCGAGAAGACTTCCCATAACAGTTCACTTCTCTTCCCATCTATGCAGCTTTAGAATAAGATGACAAGTTTTGTTTGAATTGGAGGCAAGTGAGAGTTTGAAAGGTCCTCCATGCTTACAGCTTGCAGGTAAGAACTTGTAATGTCTTGTGGGGCCACTGAGAGGACTTTGATGCCTGCTGTCTGTCCTCGCCTCAGTTCTAAACAAGTGAAGGGGGTGGATGGCTTCGTGCAGCTAGGCTATCTACATTGCTATGTGTGAGTTTCCATGTAAATAATAGTGAGTTTTTATTATCAGAAGCCCTTTTGTGTTTCCCAGATTTTTTATTTAAATATGAGATTATCGCTCTTCAGTACTCCTCAGGATCATTTCTTCAGAATTTGCAGACATGAAGGACTATGTGATCAGCCTGTGATGATTGGCTTATTACTTATATTATGACAAACATAAAGACCATTGAGACCTTTTGTCTGAGTCTTTACATGGTCTTTATTACTCACAGACGATCTGCTAAACCATCTCCAAAGTATCTGAAGAATTTCCAGACCCTTATGAGGTGGAGAACACCTCAGGGAAACACAATAAGGGCTCACCCAAAGCCAGCAGAATTTAGGAACACAGGAGCTGGCAGACAGTCTGAGGGAGGAGGCGAGAGCAGCAGGTCCTGGGGCTGAGGGTAGGCCAGTGTCCAAAGACTGATGTATAGAGCCTAGAAGAGGCCTCCTTTCTTGAGAACAAAATACGACTTGTCAAACTATCACAGCTGATAACATTTTCAGGTCCATTGTATTTTAAGTATTCGGCCCCTTGCTCTGTATACTTGTCAGGCAACTGTCCTGATTGGGGGCTGCCATATGCATGCTGCTCCCTAACCTCAACATGAGCCTCCTAGATTTACACTGGGGTTGCTCTCTTCTTCAGCGAGTGCTCAACATTTGCTCCTCTGTGTATTGAGTAGGCAGGAGGAGCCAAGGGCGAGGGCAGGGGGAAAGTGTGTGAGAAGTATGAATCCTACACTTGGTAAATAACATTGGACTCCCACTGAACACAACAAATCACTGCTTCCTCTCAAAGCCCTCGAAGGTGATGGAAATGGAATTGCGTGGAGGCATGAACCCAATGGACAAGACTGTGAAACAGAAGGAAATGTGACAGCAACATCTCGGAAGCAGAAAGCCTGTGGACAAAAGGAACTATCCCCACACCAGCGCCTGTGCAGGAAGCCTGGAGGCAGGCATATCTGGAATGCGGAGTCCCAGGAATGCTGAGGAGTTAGGGGGTCGTGTGAAGGTGGGTGGAGAGCAGAAGCACTGTTTGAAGGTCTGTTCAAGAAGCAGCCATGTTCCTTGCAGACCCATTTGCTCACCTCAGAAGGGGCAGGGTGGCCGACCCTCTCACAGCAGGTTAGAGCCCGGGACCCATGCCTCAGAGGGACTGAGTCATGGGAGTGCGGAGAACAGGCACACACCCGAGGTGTGTAGGAGGCACTGAGGAGGACGCCACCCACTGAGTGTGGATGCCCAGAATTCCTCCATAGAGTCGTGGCAAATGGGCTTGAACACCGCAGGGAAAATTCTGTAGGATTTTTTTCCAAGAATGAGACTCTCTAGACAAAACTGTACTAGAACTACATCTGGAGCGTCCCTGGTGAAGCAGCTCAACCAGACCCCCCGACGAGGAAGCTCAGGCACTGACAAGCACATGCATTCACACAGAGCCTCAAGCCAGCTTTGGAGGGGAAGGGTTTCCAGATGTCTTAGAACAGTGTCTAAGAAGAGAAGTAGACATGAAACCAAACAAAAGAAAAGAAAATCTCAGAAACTTGTGGGAAACAAAAGTTTCAGAAAAAAATTTTTTTAAAATGACATTTTGGGGACAGTAAGAGAAGATAATGCATACCTAAAATAGGAATGAGAATTTATATGAAAAGGAGGAAAATTCAGAGAATCAGAAAGACCCCTTGCATATTGAAACTCAACGGCACACACAGAAAGTGCAAAAGAAGGACTAGCAGAATGTCTTGTGAGAATTCTAGAAAGTAGAACAACATAAGATGGAAAATAGAAGAAAAAGGGATAAGACTGTTAGAAGACCCATACCTGAAGTCCAATGTCAGACTAATAAGAGATCAGAAAAAGAGAAAGAAGAAAAGAGAATGAAGAAATCATCAAAGAACTAAACCGAAAATATACCCATACTGAAGGACACAAGTTTACAGATGAAGAAGTCACACCGAGGGCCCAAATTATGGTCAAAAAGGAGCCCACATCAGGACACATAATCCTGAATTTCAAAGCCCACTGGAAAGGCGGGGAGAGACCATATAAAAAGCCTGAGGAACCAGAAGTCCAAGAAGGTTTTATGTGTGCAAGTACACAAGATTCTGAGGGAAAGTGGTTTCCAACCCGGAATTCTGACCAATAAACTAATAATAGAGTGTGAGAGTCAGAATAAGAAAGTAGCAACAGTCAAGGTGTGGGAGAATCCATTAACCACATCCCGCAGCCCCCCATCTCCGAATTAGCAGAACCACCATTTTGCTCATGACAGGGAAGGGATCCCCAAACAACCTCGGCACCTAAGGGTGCTCACATTACATCACTCTACCCACAAAAGGTGTGCAGAATTCTGCGGCAGAGGCTTTCTTCCCTTCCAAAGAGAAGAACAAAGATGCACAAGGAGAAGACTTGGTTCCTTCCTACTGGAACACAGACGTGAGGTTGGAAGCAAAGCCCAGGATGACATAATGAAATCATGGGATGGATGTGACACCTAGATGACACAGCAGACGTCACATCAGACCTGAATGTCCCTCACACTTCCTGCCATGTGAACAAAAAGAAACCCTAAACTGCCATAAAGATTATGTTTTCTGCTACAAGCTGCCAAGAGCAACCAGATACATATGTGTCAACAATTAGCCTTTTATGTGTTCTTTCTCATGAAGCTACTAAAGGATGTGCAGAACCTGCATTCAAGTGGTAGACCAGGAGAGCAAAAAGGTGTGGGACCCAACTCGGGAATGAGGATAAGGGATTTTCCAACACAGTGATGGATACGGCTCCCTGGAGAGCCCCACAAGCCTGGGGGGAGACGTGCCCTCGACGCATCAGGAGGACCTAGGGCTCTCTAGACCGGATGTTCAAAAATGCCACACAGGGGTTTCCTGACAGAGAGAGTCTCCTTCTGGTAGAGTAATGCATAAATAAGATAAATAAGCGAATAAGATCATTGGTACCTCCACCGCAAACAAACAAAAATATTCGACAAGAAGGGAAGGAAGGCATTGTACCTATGAGCCTCAGTTATGAATAATATTAATGTGGTCATGATAATGGAGATGCTGAGTATTTTTTCTTCAAGTTATAAAATAACTGCCTTGGGAGGTTGGGGGAGGAAGTGTTGGTACCTTTGGAGAGGAGATGAGAAATCTGAATACTCATCTTCAAAACTAGAAAGTCGATACATATTATCTCATTAAAAACAAACAATATAACAATAGAGGAATAGAATTCAGAAAGAAAGAGGTAAATATCAAAATAATAGAAAACATCAGAATAAGCTGTTAAAAATTGAAGGTGGCTACTTCTGACAGTAGAACAAATGATGGATGGCAATGATTTCCCTCAAAACCTGTACAACTGTTTGATTTCTAAAATCCAAGGGAGGGGCTCCTGGGTGGCTCAGTGGCTTAAGCGTCTGACTTTTGACCTTGGCTCAGATCATGATCTTAGGGTCATGGGATTGAGCCCCGCCTTGGGGTCTGAGCTCCCTGGAAGTCTGCTTGAGATTCTCTCTCTCCCACTGTCTCTGCCCCTCCCCCACTTGCACCCACGCACTCTGTTTCTAAAATAAAGAAATAAATAAAATCTTTAAAAAAATAAAAACTAAGTGAAGGTATAATTTTGATAAAGCAAAACAAATTAAAAGAATATATTCTGGAGGTGCTAAAGTTAGGTTTATGTTAACACTTTCATTTTTATTTCTAAAATATGGAAAGGTTTGTTTTCCACATCATCATCTGGCTCTAAGTCTCTAATGCTCTAATGCTCTGTCCCTTTTATTTTAGAGTATTTCTAGCCTAGTGATAAATAATCAAAATGAATAAAAAATATCAGACTTCAAAGTGCAACTTTTCTGCACTAAAATCTCATCTATTTTTAGAGCATAATAAATATGCACGATTTCTACCTTTATGAAAAATGACCACAGAATAGTTTGCCCACTTGTAGATACACCCAAACACCAAAATCCATGAGTCTCGTTCCTAATACAAAATATAGCAAAAGGACCTCCATTCCCACCCCCCGCCCAAATTTCTCCTTCTTAACCCGTTGCATTAATTCTGTGTGTCCTACCAGGATGAAGTCAAGGTGTGTGTGGGCTGCATTCATCTCTAGAGACTCTGGGATCCATGCATTTCCAAGCCCATTCAGTTGTTGGCTGAATCTACCCTCCTGCCCTCCTAATATTGAGGCCCCGTTTCTTGGCTGCTCCTCAGACGGGATCAGTCTGTATTCCCGGAAGCTGCCCACCTCTCTTCTTATGTTCTACATGTGACTGCACCCTTAATGTTTTCTTTGGGCTTTGCACTCACTGGCACAAATGACTGTTTTGTTGCTTATATTATTTAAATTATTTTCTCTCTCTCTCTTTTATTAAATAATGGTTATTACACAAATGCCTGTGAGTTAAACATGCATATGATTTGAATCCACTATGCACTATGTGGACGAAAACAGTTTGGAAGGGTTAGACTTTCACAGCTGCTTCGGGTCATCACTGAAGCACAGTGGTATTAGGTGTTCTTTTTTATTCCCCAATTATTGGATATCGCACTTCCAAATAACTATATAAAAAGGAAAGAATTCCTTTGATATAGTCAAGCACGTCTGAAGATGCTATTTCTACACCGATGAATCGAAAGCTCTGTACTGCATTTATGTGCATTTTGCCCTCTTCCTGCCCGAAGTCATTGTCATCGCAAGAATTTGCAGTGGCACCAGTTTGTCGGCAAACCCTGGCATCATCTCGGACAACAGCTATCACTATACAGATGGCAAACTGTTAGCATGTGGAAGACAAATGAAAAGGAAGATTAGAAGTGACAGAAATCAAATATTCACCTGGGCTGCTCTTCTACGCCTCCTCTTCCTCTAATCATGGACCTCAGGAGCCACCCCATCGGAAAGACGGATTCTCCAAACCCTGCTCTCACCTTGGGAAAGAGGGCATGTCTCATCTCCTATGCCCTGTATTTCAGACCCAATTTACCACTGCCATCAACCACTTCTTGGCACTTCATCTTTTTTTTTTTTTTTTGTATTCTATTAAAGCAAAGCTACGTAGACTACATATACATTTTTTAAAGGCACACAGGGAAGAACAAAAGCACAGAACGAGTAAGTCGAGTGTATTCCCAGCATACAGAGCAGCAATCCAATGAGCAAGTGGAGAGGGCACTCCTAATGGAATCCCTTGATGGGCTATCACACGAGTCCCTCCCAGCATTACCCAACCTAATTCTGGCTGCCCCACCATTATGGACTCATTCCGTGAGGATCTCATCTTTAAACCTCCAAAAACCACATTTTACCCTGCAAATGTCCCTACGTGGAGTCTCACCGTACCCTAACATCACTATTATGAGATAAACCTTAGGAAGAATCAGTCACTCACTGAGAAATATTACATTCCTCCGGCAGGAAGATGGGGCTTTGGGGTTTGCTGAGAGAAGCACTGGGAAGGGGATCAGAAGGAAATAGTTCCCTTCACAACTTGACACAGGGCTAGTCCCACATCTGTCATCCTGAGAAAACAATCAAGTTCAGCATTAGCCATTTGCGTAATTTTTTTTTCTTTTTCTTTTCCCAATCTGAATATTCAGTTGTTTCTGGAATGATGACTGACTTCACCCGGGGACTCAAATGGAATTCAGGTCACTCTGGTGCCTACCACTGCCTAATTGGAAAGGAGGTAAGACTGTTGGTTAAAGACAGAGCCCTAACTCCTGGAGGATGCATTATTTAGCAAATGCTTCATTATACTAGACTTTCTAAATTCCTGAAATTATTTAACCCTTTCTGAAATGGGAAAAAAAAGCAAGGTCAACATTTTATCACAGCTCCAGAAACAATTTTGCTCTTGATTAAATTTTTTACAATTCATTCTTTATAGTGAAACCAGTGAATCATGTTAGATTATAGTCTAGAAAAGCCCAAATTCAGTTTTACTTCCCAATACAGGCCTATAAACCCTTACCTCAAACCTTGGAATCAGATGTGTATCACACTGAAATTTCTTATTCAAACATTAGAAAAGATGCAGGGTTCGTGCACCCTGCACAGTGTGGCGTCCTGGAGGGTCTGGGGAGCTCCCGGTGGTCCAGCCCACCAGTGCAAGCCTGGCGATGCCCACATGGAGACGGCAGAGTTACAGCCCAGGGCTCCCATATGCCCGGGGCAGGTGTGGCTGTCTCACAACTTTGGAGCAAGGCAGGTTTGCCTACAAATGGGCAACTAAACAAACACACAAAAATAGTTTTTCAGTGTGTTTTGGACTTCTGAATTGCAGATGACAGATTGTAGACCCATATTTTTATTGCTGCTATGTATGGGGAAGGCACTTAACAAAAAGAAAAAAAAAAGGAAGAAGAAGAAGAAGGAGAAGGAGTAGAAGAAGAAAGAAGCCTAACTAATATGTGAGATTGTCATCTTACTTTCCACAGCACTTCAGAGGAAGGGAGGGGGCGATGTCAATGAAATCCCGGATAACTGTTTGAGAACGGATCCCGTAACTATGATCATCTAAAAGGTAATAATTAAAGCAATACTAAGAAAGGCAAGCGAGTTCATTTATTTTGGAGAGTCATAAAATGTAAATTCAACTAAATAAATTCTTTAGCTGTACCAATTTATACAAGAAGCAAACCTAGGGTAACTTAGCAACTGCTGCCTCAGAAGAATAAAGTATGTTTAAGAATATTCATGATTATCTAACAAAATTAATGGAACTATAGCAAAAGAAAAGTAATCTAATGGCAAGTCTGCTAATAAGGATGTTCAAATAAAGCATAACTGTGTAAATTATTAGATGTTAGGGTTACCTCGGCAGGTTCTAGAACCTATTGCTAGTAGAGCAAGGCAGTAAAGACAAACGCGAAACAAACAAAACAGGGCTTTTGGACCTGAACGTTCTTTGCTGTTTCAAATGTACATTAATTCTTGGGGAGGATGGGGGACAGAGAAGGGTAGCAAAACTAACTTTTTATGAATGAACTTAGAATTTTCTGTATCAAAATATTTGTTAAGTATCAGCTGACGTGGTGATCAGAAGACCAATTTCCATAGAAGAAAGGGAAAAAAAAGAACACATTTTAAAGTAATTGCAAACCATAAGTTATAGACAGGATTCCTGGGCTGAGACTGACCTTTCATATTCTGGAGAGTGGACAGAGCTGCCATGTTTACACTCCGAGATGTCTCTGTGTTCATGATCCAGAGGGCTCAGTGTTAAGACTTGTCATTTCACAGAGTCCCAAGCACACACACCCCACACACACAAATTTAAAGCAACCACTGAGCTCCTGTGAGTTTGGAGGATTGTATTAAACTTGGCTTTGGCCCGATACCGTGACTTCCACTCAGCTTTTAAACTATTTTTAACTCTGTTATAAAATACAGTGCACTGAGAAGCAATGTCGCAAGCAAGGGTCCTCTTAAAATACTGAAAGAAGTGCTAGACATGCCATCTGGAAAATCCAAAGGGCAAAATGAGAAGGAAGAATCACGGAAGAATGGGAAGTGTGCGGGAGACCTGTAGGTTACAGAGATAGAGCAGGTGGCCAGGGGAATGTGGTACAGTAAACATCTTACGTTATTGAATTTCTCATGAGGAAAGACATCGGGCTAATCATAAATGCAAAGGAAAGTCAGACAAAGGAAAATACACACACATACAACACTGTGTTCATTGACTTTACATGGGATACTCACTGGCAAAGACACCCTCACTACTGCCAGAAGTAAAATGTCATGATTCTAGGACGTACATGATTCAGATTTATTGGCAAATTATTTAAATAATTTTCCTCTCTAATTTTAAGGTACTGTCACGTATGTAAAGCAACAGCAAAACTGTGTCCTTTCATTCACCTTACAGCTCAATGCCACTTGGCTGGTTTGTCATCATCTTGCGTGTGCAAACACCGATCGGTTATCAGAAGCAACGCTCTAAAAAGACATTCTGTTCTACCTTGATTTTGTTTAGGGAAAGTCCTTCGCAGGTAACAAGGCTGTGCATCTTCACCTAAAGGGCAAAGAAAGCCCTGTGTTCCAGAAGAGTCTCCCGATTCCTGGGGAGACCGCTACCAAGCCTCCTGAATTTCAAAATGTGGTGAAATCCAGATGAGAAACCTGGCCCCTTCCAAACCTTTCTGATGTCTGAATGCACTTTGCTGTATAAGGACTGGAGACCAGTGAAGGGACTGCATGCACGTTTAGAAATCAAATACGATTCATGAGAAAGACCCAATATTGTCTTCAGTATGTCACGTGCCCCACAGACCCAAACAAAATATCAAAAGGTAAAGATAAATATCAGCAATTAAAGCCAAAGCCACATTTTATATTACCTTGCTTAAGTATGCATATATATACACATATTGTATATATTTCACACTGAAATGGCTAACTACTCAGGTAAAATGTGAGCTTTTCAAAGGTAAATTTCAGGGGCGCCTGGGTGGCACAGCGGTTAAGCGTCTGCCTTCGGCTCAGGGCGTGATCTTGGCGTTATGGGATCGAGCCCCACATCAGGCTCCTCTGCTATGAGCCTGCTTCTTCCTCTCCCACTCCCCCTGCTTGTGTTCTCTCTCTCGCTGGCTGTCTCTATCTCTGTCAAATAAATAAATAAAATCTTTAAAAAAAAAAAAAAAAGGTAAATTTCAGAGCCTTGAAAGTGGGCGGGGTTGACGACGGGAAGCTGATTGCTCTTCAAAGAGGGCTGCAGGATAAGGTGCCGGAGGACTGAGAGTGGGTACTGTGCTCTTTAATGCCTTGGGGAGGGGTTATAAATGAGACACGGAAAAATGACCAGTGTACTAACGTGTATCAAATGTTTAGGACAATTAAATTAATATTTGTTGACCATGCTCCTAAAATGGGCAAAGCCTGAACCAGCTCTTTCTGGGAAAGACATGGGTAAACTGCCCTCTGAGGCTTCTACCTCAGCCGGTGAAAATCATGCAAAGGCAAACTAGGAATTAGTGGATGATATTCTCCACAGGGGTGCATGGTGGATAGAGCACTTTACAATTAAAACACTTTCACATAGATACTGTGGGCATGCCCATTTCGTAGACTAGAAAATTGGTATTTATGAAAGTTGTGTAATTATCATGAAGTCACCCCTGAGAGGAAGTAGAAGAGGTTGGACTTGAACTCAGGACTCGTGAGCTCTAAACCAGGCACTCTTCAAGACACCATGATGCTTCTCCCTAAAAGGGAAAGAAGGGGTGCTGTGTTCCCCTGATTTAACATAAAATGAGGGGAAAAGAGTTTACTTAAGTCACACTTGGCATAATTAGAGTTGAATTCAAGCTATTTCTCCTAAAATCTGATCTTCAGCTGAAGTCTGGTTGGCAGACTAGCAGCTCAGTGTCACCTGGAAGCTTGTTAGGAATTCAGATTCTCAGGACCCACATACAGAATCAGACTCAGGATTGGGGTAAGAGAGAGCGTGTGGTTTGGGAAGCCCTCCTGCAGCTCTTGTGCCACCCTCCCTCCCCCCACATGTTCTTCGGCTCCAGGTGTAATCACATCAGCGCCCTGTGAAGCAGAAAACCAGGAGCATCTCCTAAGTCTCCCCTTCCTCAGCTTCTTCAACTGCTCAGTCATCACATCACACAAAATATTTCTCAAATCTTCCTCTCTTCTTCACCTCCACGGCCACGTCCCAGACAGTTTTTCCCTAGGGCTGCTGCAAAAGCCTCCTTCCCATCTCCTCCGAGCCATTTTATACACGGAAAACTGAATGATATTTAAAAAACAAACATGCACCCCAACCCCAAAGCCTTTGCTGGCCTCTCCTTGCTCTTAGGATGAAGACCGAATCGTTACAAGGTCTGCAAGGCATCAGAGTCTGGCCGCGTTCCCGGTGCCCAGAGAGCACGGCACTGCTCCATCATAATGCAGTAGCGGATGCTGTAACCAGATAGCCCATTACCAAAAACAGAAACTTAGTAGTGAGACTGGACGTCTACTGTTGTGACCACAGACAAATGGAAACCACAAGTGTCAAACCTTGATATGGAAAGATCTCAGGTGACCTTTAGTCACCCTGACTGTTATATAGGAAAGAACACAAGATTCAAGATGGAGAGTCAGCTTTGCCATGTAGTAGCTGTGTGACTTTGGACTTGCCATTTCATAGCCGCAAGCCTTGGCCTTCCCGTTTTATAGACGGTCAATAACATTCATCCTTAATTGCCACACAGAGTTGTTCTAAAGATGAAGCAAGATTTAAGAAAGCACATTAAAAACTGTTAAGTGCTCCATACACTCTCTGGGCTCCCCTGCAAAAAGCAAAGTGCGTCTTCTCTCTTCTGTTGTAAAAAGTAGCTGCAATGTGTGCAGACACCTCATCCTGGGCTCCCTCGGATTTGGCACTCAGTGAAATTGCTACTGTTTCCATGGCCCTTGCTGTTGCTTTGTAGCGCATTCTTGGCCGGATGAAATCGGAGCTTCACAAACGTCCGGAATGAAGAAATACAGAGGCAACAGCATGAAGTACTATCCTTGCTTCTGCCTTGCCCACATCTGTTTGCATCCACAGATTCACGTGGGGCAAAGGAGTCCTTTGATGGAGAGAATCCAAACCTTGCCTACTTGGGTGTTTTTATTATATTAAGTTATATCCAGTTGTGCGCACGTAGCAAAGTCAGAGAAGCCTTTATGCCTACTGGCCAACTTATTGTTGAATTTTGATTCGACAACAAGTTCCAAGAGCCAGAAGCTGGTAACTGGGCCAGGGACAAAGGCCCGAGCACTTAGATACCATGTTCTGAGTAAATGAAGTAACATCATGGATTCCAAAAAACTTGGGCTACAAAGTCTCCTTAGAAGAGCCTAAAATGGAGGAAAGAGCCATTGTCCTGCACATGTGAGAGCAGGAAGCCAAGCGGCCTTGAGTGCCCTGAACAGCCAAGGCATGGGTGAGACGATTCTCCTCAGACTCACAACGACCAACTCAACTCTCACTGACACTGGCCAAAAAAACAGAGAAATGTTTTTTCAATGCACCTTTTGCATCATTGTGGAGTATAAAGTGAGTGAGATATTTTCCAAAACCAAAAACGAGGTGGACACAGGAACCTACAACTCTGAAATGGGCCTTCTTATTTGCTGAGCCCAGAGACCTTGCATTCTCGTTTTCTGAGCTTCTCAGGGCTCAGAGAACAGGATGCAAACAAACCCAGGTGCTGCCGACGGCTGCGGGCCACACAGCGCTTCCTTGGACAGCAGAGCTCCCTATGCTGGTGCTGGGGAAAACGGAAGGCTTCAGACAAGCTACACTTCTAAACTAATTACAGTAAAGTAATGGGAAAGAGACAAAGTAAGAAATATGAAAAAGTAAATATTAACAAAACCAAAAATATCTGTAATAGAGATTATTAAGATCCAGAAGATAAAAAGGGAAAAAAACCCTGGAATGTGTTTTGTGTCATTGGTGGAGAACGCAGAGATAAGGCAGAGGAGAAGCGGAAAACAAGGACACACGGCAGAAAAATCTCGGGAAGTTCGAAAGTGAGGATGTGAGCAACTGTACGCCAGTAAGTTATACAACTTCAGTGAAATGGCTGGATTCCTGGAGAAATAAAATTTCCAAAACTGGGGTGCCTGAGTGGCTCAGTTAGTGAAGCGTCTGCCTTCATCTCAGGTCCTGATCTCAGAGTCTTGGGATTGAGTCCCACATTGGGCTCCCTGCTCAGCAGGAAATCTGCTTCTCCTTCTCCTTCTGCCTCTCCTCCCACTCGTGAGTGTGTGTGTGTGTGTGTGTGTGTGTGTGTGTGTGTGTACTCTCTCTCTCTCAAATCAATACATAAGATCTTTTAAAAATTAAAAAAAAAAATTTCCAAAACGGACTCACATAGGAACAGAAAACCCAAGTGGTGCAATGACCATTCCAGAGGTAAATCAGACTGTCCTCCCACAACACAAGTCCAGCATCAAATAATCTACAGGTGAGTTACGCCCAACTGGCAAGTAGCAAATAATGTCACATTTATGCCAAATAGTCTAGAGTATATTAAAGAATTTTCTCAGATCACCTTATGAAGTTAGCATAGGCTTGATTTAAAAAATATAGGAAAGACAGTATGAAAAGATCACATCTTGCTAAAAAAAAAGTAGATATAAGACTTGAAATAAAATATTAGCAAAGAATCCAGGCACACACATATACACACATAGACACACACGTTTATACATCAGAAACCAAAATCGAGTTGTATTTTCCTATGAGTATAATCTTATTTAGACATTTAAAAAATAAAACAAAATGATTAACCAAAATAATCATTTAAATATGGCCAGTCATAGGACCATCTCCATAGGTGAAGAAAATTTATTTGTTAAAACTTACAATCCATTCATCTTCTGTAAAAGCAAAACCAACAACAAAAACCTCTTAGATAAGTGAAAACAAGGAAACCAAATACATGCATTTTGTGTCATTTTTTTTCTTCTGTTGTAAACACCACTAAATCACCATAAAGGGACGTTTATGGTACATTTACATAAAGGCATAACCACGAAATGGCAGTGAGAGTAGGTGCAGACCGTAGTTGGATAACCATTGTCCCAGTGTGCCTGGGACAGTGCAGGTGTGGGCCTGCAGTCCTCACAATTACAATGTCCCACTTCACAACCAGTGATCCCTTGGTCTGGATGATTATAGGGTTATGTCTGTAAAAGAAATAATACTGATACTCATAAAATGGAAGGTAAGCCATGTCAATCCTCTTCTTAAAATCTTGAAATGATTCTGTATTTCATTCACAGTGAACTCCTGAAAACCACCTGAAAGGGTGCCCTGGGTAGCTCAGTCAGTTAAGCGTCTGCCTCTGGTTCAGGTCATGATCCCGGGGTCCTGGGATCGAACCCTACGTGGGGCTCCCTGCTCAGCGGGGAGTCTGCTCCTCTCTCTCCCTCTCCCCCTGCTTGTGTTCTCTCTCTCTTTCAGTCAAATAAATAAATAAAATCTTAAAAAAAAAAAAACCACTTGTAAGATGCTACATGAACTGTTCCCCTACACACGCACACAGTCACCTCCCCTACACATGTGCGCACACACACTCACCTCCCCTACGCACTCTCACACACACATTCTCACCTCCTGTAACCCGGGTTACCTCACACCAGCCGCACTGGCCTCCTTGCGGACACACCAGACACACATGAGTTGTTCTCTCTGCTTGGGATGCTCTGGTGAATCACATGCTACCTTAACTGCCTGCCTCCCTCCAGTTGTTCACACAGACGCCACTCCTCAGTGAGCCCCACTCCTGCTACACGACCTAAAATTGCTTCCAGTTATTCAAACCACACTCTCCTGCTGCCTTTTGTTGTCCTCGAACTCAACCTCCTGCCGCGTCACATAACTTAATTTTTAAACTATGTTTATAATGGTCATCTGTCTCCCTTGAGGACTCTGTAAATCCCAGGACGGCATGACTCACTGCTGTACCCCAGGAGCCTGGAGGAGTGCCTGATGCTTTGTCATGGCTCAGTAAATACTTTTGAGTATGTGTCTGTGATGGGCAAACTCCGGGTAAGAAGCCTCCCCTCTCCCCGCCCCCCAGAATCCCTCCCCAACACCGGGGCAAAGACTGGAAATCAGAATTGCAAAGAGAGCTGACAGAGGTGCTTCATGTATCCGGTCTCCACGGCTGCACACAAACTATAACATACTTGGCAGCTTATAACAACTCGGACTGATTCTCTTACCGTTTTTGTGGGTCAGGAGTCTGCGAGTGGCTTAGCTGGGGCTCACCAGACTGAAGCTAGGTTCACCGAGTGACATCCTCATCTGGGGCTTGGTGTCCTCCTCCTAGAAAGGGCTTGGAGATGCAGGTGGACACGCTCAGCCTGTAATCCTCTGTCACGACCTTAGTACAGGCTGTGGTCTTCCTGTAAGAGCAAAGAGAAGCTCTGAGTGCTTGCAAGGAGGGTGCTACAATCAGGGTCTGCCTTACTGGCATGGCTCAGGCTTCAGTAGGAGACTAAGTGAGGCGGCCCAGGGGACGCTGTTTCAGAGGGCCAAGTGGGAGGTAATGGCTTCTCTGCCCAGCATGGTGGCAATTTGGACGGAAAGTGGCTGAGAAGAGATGCATTAAGAAAGTGGAAACAACGTACTGTTAAGACTGAGTAGATGTGGGGGCACAGCGCCCGAGGGTGGTGATACCACGTGCTGGGGTAGAAAGAATGGTTCAAGAGGGACACAGGGAATTCTGTTTGGGACACAGGTTTGAAGCCACTCTGAGACACCTGCATGGAGCTGTTGACTGGGCGTTGAGTCAGACAACGAGAACAAAACTAGAAGACTCCCACGCTTAAACATTTGGTAGACAATGCTGAGCTAACCTGCGCTGGATGGCTTATGTTGCACCCCGTCTTCACCTGGTCGAGCCATTCCAGAGAAAAACGGTTCTATGGAGAGAGTAAGGGGGCAAGGAGAAGCAACATGGCCCGAAGGAGCCAACACAGGGATAGCCAGCCCTTAAATAAGCAATCTGGCATATAGGTTTCCAGCAAGTCACTTAATTTCTCCTAATGTTCTAATTTGTTAAATGGAGCTAATAATGCTGACCTGCTTCAAGGAGATGTGCTGAAAATTAATTTACCATTTGAAGTCATTGAGACAGCACAAGTGATTACTTCACATTTTATTATTGTTAGTGTGATACCCAAAGGCTCATGCCAGTAGGATCTGAGACATCCAGGAAAGAGGGCAGACAGAGACAGCTCAGAATCCTGCCCAGTGTCTAGGACTGTGACGGTTGTGAAGGTAGGAGGCGGGGACATCAGGCACCCCCTTGCTGTCGTGCACCTCAAACCCCCACTCTCCTGGGAGCTTCTAGCTCGCATACATCAGAATTTTGGGTGGTGTGTATGCAGAAAAATTTTTGATGACACAATACTGTCCCTGGTCGTGTCTTGTTTTGGAGATCTGGAGTCCTAGTACGCCTCACCGTTAGAAAACTCACATCCAGGGAAACCACTGACATGTCCCTGGCAAATCCCACTGGGACTTCCTCCCCACCAAGTCCAGTGATGGTCTCCCCTTCCCCATCCACCCTTGCACAGCATTTCTCCTTCTAACACTTTCTTCTCATGACACTCCTTTTCTCCCCAAATTGTGCCGTGACACACCCGTTTTCTTAACCCCTGGCCATTCTTTTCAGACTCTTGTGGGAAAACTGTTCTCTTTCCAAACCCAAACCCAAAATATTTCTGTGCCTTAGGACTTTTTCTCTTACTCTGAAATATTGCTCTGGATTTCTAGTGGGAAATGCTTTGGTAGCACCAAGATGTGACAACGAGTAGCAAAGAACAGTAAAGGTAACTGTTGAGACAAGTTTTCAAAAGCTGAGGAGCGTGTCATCTTTAGAAGGAGGAGCCCATGACGTCGTGAGAGAGTGTGAAGCCCTCCAGTGTCACACAGGTGTGGGAATGCTCACCGGAACAATCACACAGAGTTCGGACAGCTCCAGAATACGCTATTTAGAAAGACTGGATTGTCTGCACTAGGTTTGAAAGAGAGTTTTGTACTAATTCGTTACATTTATGATCCATATTTTCAAATAGCCAACTTGGTGTCTCACATGGATCTCCAATGGGCGTTATAAGATCAGCATGCCCAGAAGTGTGCGCTTCACCTTCTCCCACAGATCGGCTGCGTCCACAGTCCTGTGAGTAGCAACTCCATTTCTCCTACTGCAGAGACTGAGGTGTTTTCTCCTGTAGCCCATACCAGTAAACAAGAGTTTCAAAACACATCCAGAATCTAATCCCTCTTTTCACATCTCCTGCTACTGGTCTAGAAAAGCCACCAGCGTGTCTCACCTGATTATCCCAAAAGTTTTCTGAATAGCCTCCCCACTTTCCTTGTGGCGTCTGTGTGTTTTTCTGAAAAGTCGACTCTCAACAAAATCACAGAGTAATCCTTTTAGAAACCAACGTCTACACCTGCTACACCACTGTTCAAAACCATGTAATGGCTCCTTGTCTCACTAAAAACAAAGGGCAAAGTTCTCAGGTTGGTTGACAAAGCCCTGCACAACGGGGCTCCTCCTGGCTTCTCTGAGGTCACCTCCTATCTCTTCATGGCCAGTTTCTGGGCCGCTCCTCCTGCATCTCACCTCACCACACTTTCGCCTTCTGACACATCCTGTACCTGGGTTTGCTTCTGCCCTCCACGCTGGGAGGTGACCACAGGGCAGACTCTCCTGTCCTGGCTGCAGGGAGGCTTGCGGAGGAGCGAGGAGCACAAACCATCTCCTCTCTATGAAAGAAATTTGAAAATATGTTTTTGAATTAAAACAATAGATCTTTGACTATCTGGAAAACCCAATTTTCAGAATAACACGCTCACTAAACAAGATCCTTGCCAGGCAGGACTGTCCTGCATGAAAGCATCCTTCCTCTACTTTCCCACATTTCGGATGAAATGAGATTTTGTTGACAGGCGTGGGAATGTCTTCACCATTCGTGACACTGCACTCACCAGATACTATTTTCTGAAGTTCCAAGCGATCAGCTTCCCAAAGAATGGATGGAACACGAGGTCTTTGTGTAGTGGGCTTCCCCACGCTGGCCCCACAGCCACATATGCGATGGACACACCAGTGAGCGACTAGCCAGGTGTCCTCACAAGGCTCTCCTGACCTCTGCTGAGTGCAGCAGAATGGATCCATTGGACTCTCAGCCTGCAACCTGGTGTCTCCATCTCTAAAGAAAGGTTTGGGCCTCAAGGCTTCTAGTGCTCCTTGCAGCATGAAGAATATGTTTTTTTCAAAAGACAATTAGCCATGGATAGAATGAGAACTTCTAACTCTTGGCTCTCCCGGAACTCCCTGGGTTATGCATAAAAGGGTAGTCCGCAGGGAACCACAGGGAACCGGCCACAGATGGCTGGGACCACCCTGATTCAGCTGTCATTCTGTCTGTCTCAGGGAGATAAACTGAGCCAGGTGTTCCTTGTATAATCCAGCCATGCCTGATCAATGACCTCGATTAGCCAGTGAACTTGCTTTGAACACACAGTACACATTTTATCAGCAGATTCCCAAAAAGAGTGAAATCCAAGGTAATGAGGTCAGTGGGAAGGCTGGCCTTTCTATTTCCCTCTGCAGGGTTTCTAGCTCTGTGGACCCAGAGCACATCTGGCCTGCCAGTGGTTCTGACACGACCGGGCAGGAAGGAGGCGGCCCCTCAGCTTTATGGAGTGCTCTCCACCCACCCATGGAACAATTGACACCTGGTCTATAGCGACGCTGATCTTCCTTAGTTTTTCTACTAACGTGCCTCATAGAAGAAAATCAAACTAGCTGGATTTTCTAGAAAGTTGGAAATGTTCCCTTACTTAAGGCTGACAATGTGGGTTGTCAGAATAGGCCATTTACATTCTAGATTCCAGGAGCCATAATCCAGTGTTCATGTGATGTCTTTTTTAGAACATCTTTCAAGGGAAAGAAAACGGTTAGAGGGTCCCCAACACAGGCTTCTTGACGTTAGAAGGGCCTCTCTCAGCCCATAAGGGAGGTCTCTGCACCTAGCACATCACCTCCCCCGCCCAGGGGAAGCGTGGCCTGGCTCTAAGAATGCACATTACGTAGTTTTTGCGGAAGGAGGACCAGGGAGAGCAGAGGATTAGTTCCCATTGAGACACACGCATTTACCTTTAACGGATGAGAATTCTCAGGAGTTCTGCACTCGCCAGTTGAGTCACTCGACAAACATTACGCTTCTCCCACCGGTCACAGAGTTCGAGTCCGAAGCTCTGACCGAGAGCTACACCCAGAATCACGCCCTCCAGGTGTTTCTAGTTCAGTGACCGGGGCCGACTTGGGATGCGCCCCCGTGAGTGACCAGCAAGTGTTGCCAGACTCACAGTTTAAGTCAAGGCAGCGGGAGCGGAAGCCTTTTCCTGCGCTCCGCCGCCGCCGTGAAGAAGCGCTAACACACGGCGGGCACTCCGACGGCATTCTGGGTTTCGCGGCCCTGGAGGC
>NW_024426774.1:8231161-8231554 GCF_017311325.1 Ursus maritimus | reverse complement strand
AGTTCAGGGCGAGGCTGCCGCGCGGAGGACAGGCAAAGACCTCCCAGCAACGGGCGCCACTTCTCTGAGCTCTGGGAGGGCTGGACGCCTACGACAGCAGACAGCTGCTGGCGGAAACCCTCTCCTGCACGCGAGGTCGGGAGGTGCGGGGTCGACGCCAGAGGTGGAGGTGACGCCGGAAACTCCCTCAGGCGCGCGGGATCCGGAGGTGCGTGGGGGGTCGTGTGACGTGGAGGTGACGCCGGAAACTCCCTCAGGCGCGCGGGATCCGGAGGTGCGTGGGGGGT
Source organism: Ursus maritimus (assembly GCF_017311325.1). Classification (NCBI taxonomy): domain Eukaryota; kingdom Metazoa; phylum Chordata; class Mammalia; order Carnivora; family Ursidae; genus Ursus; species Ursus maritimus. The sequence continues at coordinate 8,231,267 of NW_024426774.1, read as the reverse complement.
CGTGTGACGTGAAGGTGACGCCGGAAACTCCCTCAGGCGCGCGAGACCCGGAGGTGCGTGGGGGGTCGTGTGACGTGAAGGTGACGCCGGAAACTCCCTCAGGCGC
>NW_024426774.1:8124194-8231151 GCF_017311325.1 Ursus maritimus | reverse complement strand
CCGGAGGTGCGTGGGGGGTCGTGTGACGTGAAGGTGACGCCGGAAACTCCCTCAGGCGCCCGAGATCCGGAGGTGCGTGGGGGGACGTGTGACGTGGAGGTGACGCTGGAAACTCCCTCAGGCGCGCGAGATCCGGAGGTGCGTGCGGTGAGGTGTGAGGTGAGGTGACGCCCGCCGGGGCGCACGTGTCAGGGTCGCTTCCTGCGGCTTCTGTCACAACTGGGCACCAGCGCTTCGTGTGGCTTCGCAGGTCAGCCCGCCGCCGTCGGACGCAAACTCCCCGTGGGAAGGAAGCAGAGTTCTCGGTGAGTGGAAACACGGTTTTTCGTCATTTTACGAGCGTCTGGGATCCACATTCCCTTCGAAGACCCAGGGGGTTGAGGTCGGTGCGGCCGAGGCGCAGACCGCCCCCGAGGGTTGCTGCCAAGAGCGTGCACCCCGGCGGGAGCCCTGTGCACCTGGGCAGCCGCTTCACCCCGGTGTCCCCGGGCTGCCTGAGGCGGTCTCCGGGATGTCGGGGGCTCGCCCCCGCCGTGCTGCCGGGCCGCGCGCTCAGCCGCAGTGCTTCCTGGAGCAGGAGGGAGGCCCCGGAGCACGCCACGGCCCGAGCCTGGGAGGTCGCACTCCTTCCAGGAGCAGGGGTGCCGGCCAGGCGGAGAACGCACCACGGCAGCCAACGGAACCGGAGAACCTTCTTGCGGGTGGCGGGTCGAGTTCCGGGAGGACTGCCTCTCAGAGATGGGCTGTTAGGGCCGCCCTACCCAGAAACCCCAACTTGATGGCGTTTTCCCACTTCAGAGCCCAGATGCATCCCCGGTGCCTGGGTGAATCACGGACACCGAACAAGTGCACTACGGTTATTAATAAAACACAGCCCAAGGTACGTCCGCTATGGTGACTGTATGTTCTCTGTACGGTGTTAACGGTACCGAGTAGGGTGATGCTTGCCTAACGGCCCAGCGAGTGATGTGTTATGATAAATGTTCCATAAACACAGAAATAATATGTATTCTGCAGTTGTCACGTGTGGTACTTTCTACATTCCTACTTCTGAAAAACCGTCTTGTTTAATTAGAATTGAGGGAGGTATGCTTAAATATTACACCCAGATTATGAACTTGTATATTTTTTTTCCAGTAAATTTCTGTTGTTTTGGGAGGCATTTTTGGTAATTATCTTGTTGGCATTCTCTTAACATCTTAGATGGGTGGTATGGTGTCTATATTAATTTCAGAACATTCTCTACCATTGTTTATTAAAATACTTGTTTTACCACATTCTCTTTTTCCTCTGGGATGTAATCGCACATAGTTAGGCCCTCTGATAGTAATCTTACAGCTCCTGGGTATTCTGTTTTGTTTTGTCACTCCTTCTTCTCTAAAGGTGTGTTTTAGCGGGGTAATTTCCGGCGGCCTAAATTCGAGTTTACAGATTCTTTTCCTCAGTGCTGTCAGTTCCCTAATGAGCCAGTTGAAAACATCCGTCTCTGTATGTTCTTAGTCTCTCGGCTAAAATTCAGCCACCTGAGTCTGCACATTGTCCATCCTTTAGACTAGAAGCATATGGAAAATAGTTATTTCTGTATTCTTTGTCTGATAGATCAACACCCAAATAACATCTGTGTGTGGTTCTCATGCTTACTTTGTCTCTTGGCAGTTTGTAAATTTTTCTTGTGTTTTCATTTTTCATGCTTCGTATTTCTTTGTTGAAAGAGAGGTATCTTGTGTAGAATAGCAGAGCATGAATTACATAAGGTTTTGGGAAATTTTTGACCTGGATATGGGCATGCGTTCTTCTTTTTTTTTTTTTTTTTTTTTTTTTTTGATGTGGTGTTTGAGTCTCTTTAACTAGAAGTTGAAATGCTCTGTGAAGGTGCTGTTTGTAACACTAAATGGTGATTTAATGAACACACAAAACTGAGATCGAAAATGAGATAAACTTTCTGCTTATCACCACTTCTGTTCAATATCCTACGGGAAAGTGTAACCAAGGTAGTAAGTCAAGAAAAAGAAATCGAAGGTATCTGTATTGGGGGAAAAAAGGTTATTATTTGCAGTTACTGTGATTGTGTGCATAGGAAATCCCAGGGATTCTTCTCGTAATTTGTAGTAATTAAAAGTTTACACTACGAAGTAGCCAAAATAAAATTCCGTGTCAAAAGTTAAATTTTGGGGGCGCCTGGCTGGCACAGCAGTTAAGCGTCTGCCTTCGTCTCAGGGCGTGATCCCAGCGTTGTGGAATCGAGCCCCACATCAGGCTCCTCCGCTATGAGCCTGCTTCTTCCTCTCCCACTCCCCCTGCTTGTGTTCCCTCTCTCGCTGGCTGTCTCTGTCTCTGTTGAATAAATTAAAAATCTTAAAAAAAAAAAAAAAGTTAAATTTTGGCCAGAAAAAAACTTAAAAATTAAATTGAAAGTAATGTCTAAAATAGCAACAAAGACACTAACCACGTTTCTTAGGATAATCTAGTTAGACGTACAACCTAGAAATAAAAGTATAAAATTTATTTGTAGATATTTTTAAAAGACCTATTTATATGAGGATATATCATATTCATGAATTGAAAGCCTCAATGCAACTAAGATAATACTTTATAAATTTATTAGCTATTTAACATTATTTCAGTAAAAACTCAACTCTCTGTGTATATGTGTATGTGTTCAGAAGCTTAATGCAATACTTATGTGGAGTTTCAAAAGGTCAGGAAGATACAATATGCTCTTGAAGAAGAATGAGGGGGTTTGTTCCACAAGTTTCAGGGCTCATTGTAAAGCTATAATAATCATAAAAGGGTAAAATTGGTGCAGGCATAGACAAATATAGAAATAGAACAGAATAGAAAGTTCTGAAACAAATGTATGCAAATATGAACATTTGATTTATGACAGAGATTACACTTAAGTTCAGTGTAGAAAGAATAGTCTTTCTTAAAATATTTATAGGACAATTTGAAAGTATATAAAAATTAACACACACACATCCACACACACAAACACCACATTTCAGGATAAATGAGAGCTACAAGTACCCACTGAGAGAATGTACTTTCATTACTCTGGGTAAGCAAGGCTGTCTTAAATAAGTCAGTAGAAGAACCAGCCCATAGGAGAACATTGATAAATTCAACTGCATTAGAATAAGAAACTTCTGCTCATCAAAAGACACTATTCACAGTGTAAAAAAATAAACCACAGAATCGGAGAAGACATTTCCAATATGTATAACTAATGAGGTGATATTGTCCATAAAATATAAGGAAATTCTGCAAATCAGTAAGAAAAAAAAAAGAAATAGGTAAAATACTTGACTGAGAACTTTTAAAGAAGGATATTTCAAACCAATGATGTACTGTACTTTGGTTAATTGAATAAAAAAAAAATAAAGCAACCCTATGAGCCACAAAAAATAAATAAATAAGGGACGCCTGGGTTCCTCAGTCATTAAGCATCTGCCTTTGGCTCAGATCATGATCCCAGGGTCCTGAGATCGAGCTCTGCATCAGGCTCCCTGCTCAGCAGGGAAGCCTCCTTCTCCCTCTCCTACTCCCCCTGCTTGTGTTCCTCTCTCGCTGTCTTTCTCTCGTCAAATAAATAAATAAAATCTTTAAAAATAAATAAATAAATAAATAAAAGATTTGTCCCAGTTTTATTGATATAATTGACATACAGCACTATGTATGTTTAAGGTACACAGCATAATGATTTTACTTTCATGTATTGTGAAAGGATTACTGGAATAAGTTTAGTTAACTGCCATCATCTCTTATAGATACAAAAATAAAGTAAATAAAAAAGAAAAAAAGAGGATATTTAATGATTAATAAATATATAAAACAGAGCTTCACCTTATGAGTGATCATGGACAATTAAATTAAAACCAAAATGAGATATCCTTTATATACCAAACATGTTAGAAACAAATTTATGAATCTAATAATTCCAAATGTTGGCAAGGAAATAGAGAAATCAACACTCATGTGTATCACTAGTATCAGTGTGAGTAGGCATCACTAGAATAAACTCTGGAATTCCTTCTTTCTCTGTTTCTCTGTCTCTTTATATCTATTCTCTTGATAGATGATGATGAAGAAGATGGATGGATGGATGGATGGATGGATGGACAGACGGATGAATAGATAGACAAATAGACAGAGGTATCTTCTATGACATAGCAATCTTGGCCCTGGGTGAAAACCTCAGAGAACCCTATTCTCTGTGTGTCAGGCACATGCACAGAATGTTCACAGCAGCGTTCTCCAGACAGACACTGGAAACAACCTAAATGTCCAAAAGGAAAATGAAAAATAAATTATACCACTATATAAAAACATGGATAATTCTTACAAACATAATATTGAGTGAGAAGAAATAATAATTTTTTAAAACCCTTCTGTACTGATGAGCTAATATACAGATCAGAATGCAAAAAAAATGTGGTTGGTTCTTGGGGGCCAGAATGGGAACCCTCGATTTGACGTACATTTCTGCTATTTCCTAGGACCTTTGTACAGATACTTAGCTATTTTTGTTTCTGTTTCTGTAAAGTGAGGTAACTGGTTTTGGGTGCAGGATGTGCAGTGAGGGGGACCTAGCTGAGGTCCATAAGGCACCTGTCTGTGACTGCCTGGCAGCTCTGAGGCCAAGGAGGAAGTGGTTGTGCTCAGGGATGCGGAAACGTGGGGAACACGCACTGAGAATCCAGTTACTGCAGAAGTCGGAGTCGTGTTTGTCACTAACGGGCAGAGGGGGTGAAGTTCTTGGTGGTGGCTTGGTATCTCTAGGAATGAGAAAGAGAGAGGTTAAATATCAAACTGGTGTACAAGAGGATTAACCTACGTCATTAAAGGGGGCAACACAGCTTCACAAGTACTAATTTTGGGAGATGAAATTGAAAACCAACCCAGTGAGGCTAGTCTGCACTGGGTCCAGGCTGTGGTCTGTTCCCTACGACTGAGGACAAGTGCCCCCGTACCCGGCAGTAACCATTCCCCCCTGGTGTGCGCACACAGCCAGTGTCACCCAGCTTCAGTGCCAGGTAATGTCGAAAGCACAGGCATCTTTTTGGTGGCACTGTGACCATCTGGCTAGCCCACAGCCCCTTTGAGTGCACACACGGGAGAGACACGGGTCCTTTGGCTTCACCTGTCCTTTCAAGGACATATCCTGTTTCAGGTGAAGTATACAGACCCTCTGGGGGAGCAGCTCATTATCAGAGTCACACCAGCCTTGGTTCTAGAAAGCCAACCCCCCTCTTCAGTTAGGGTCACCCCCCTCCTTCCTGTATCACATTTCCACTTGGGGGTCCCTAACTTAACATTGTGTTTCCTACTTGGTTTCCTTGCCCACTACCCCAAACCCTTCTGTACCCAGGCCACCTTCCTAAGCCTCACTGTCTCACCAGGGTCCCTGCCCCTTCCTCTGGCCTTCCTGAGTGCCAGACGAAGAGCAAGGTATGTTTTCACTGGTCATTTCTTGCCCAGATTCCCAAGGCTGAAAATATTAGTCTGCACTAAAGACCCATAACATTCCTTTAAAAGCATAGAAAAATAATAATCCCAATCAAATTCAATATATTTTCATATTGCAGAAGGGTCTGGGCAAGAATATATGGGGCAGGGGCTTTTGTTGACTCTGCTTACACTGGGATCCTGGCGCCTAGAATAACTCTTACCAAGCAGAGTGGCAGTGAGTCTGCCATCAAGTGACAAACAGCCACAGACGCAGTGGCTATTGGGCTTCAGAACAGAATAAGAAATTCAGATTCAGAATCACTCTGAACAGTGCCCATATGTCCCGGATTGACTGGGACAGACCTGATTTCAAATATTCTGTCCCATTTTCAGAGCATGTGTCAGACCATATGTCCACATTTATGTTTAAGAAAATATGGTATTCATTTCTTTAACAAGAAAGTAGACCCAAATCATGGGGAACCACTCCTGAATCTAAATTCTACCTCTGTCTCCACGCTGAAGATCAAATGCAAATGCTCAAGCATCCCTCAGGACCAGCTTTGAGAGCAGCATCTACGGGTTGGGAATCAGAGTCAGACCACGGTTGAACTCAGGCCCAGGAGCCAGCGTGGGAGTGAAACCACCATGCACCGCCCGGCCTGGGAACCAGACCAAAATAATTCTGATGGCTTCTCCATTTCCTGATTTTTATTTTAAATGATCCACGAAAGCAACCCTGAAATTTTGCTTAATTTATAGCAAAGTAGACAAATTCAACCTCTCTTTAAGCAGAATTATCTGAATATCTCCTCTAAATGGGTGCAATGCCTGCACCTTCTCCTGACTTTGGGTTGGCTTTTACACGACACACATGTACACATCACTGTACATAACAAAAATAGAGGACAAGGAATAATTAATTGGTCCTCATTCCAGTTTATTACATATATTTTATTTTATGCTGTCTGCTGTAAGGAGTTACTTCCTTACGGGAAGGAACCATTCTTAGGAATGGCTATAAATGACATAACACAGTAGTATATGGTACCACTCCATAAATTCTCCTCTGAATTCTGAAGGTCACATTTAATACCATGAGGCAGTTACGTCACTTAACAAAGGTCCCAAAATACCACTGGGACACATTGACCACCTAGAAAATATGTATTCATATAAAAACAAAAATACCATGCCATCATTAGGTTATTGTTCCATTATTTCAAAACAAGATTTATAACCTAGGTCAAATGATGTGTTATAATGTGATAAATTTATATCTGTATTTATTGAACGTTTTCTTATTAAAGGAAAGTTGAAAATCTGATAGAGATAATCTAATTATAATATCTAATTACAGAATGAAATAAATCACTAAAACCAGCTTAATGAGTCTTAAATACTAATTAATATTCAGACAAGAAGCTGGAATTTTGACACTCCAGTCATGTAGTAAAAATACAGGAGTGCCTAAGCATGCAGGACGGTTTGTCATTTTAAATTTGAAATTCCTCACACCTTCTGCATTGTTCAAATGAGTGCTGTATTCTCTGAAGCTTTTGTTAATCATGCTCTAAGATCCGTCACTAAAATGCTATTAACGGTACCCTCCATGTGGAAATTCTTAAAGAGATACTTTTGCTACAATCTGTTGGGGTGGGGGTACCTAGAGAGTAGTGTTGCAAAAAAGCAGGAGTTTTCACCAGGAGAGTAGAAAGGTGGTGACCTGGTCACAGGTATGCAGAAGTAATTTAAACACTCTGCCACCGCATGCCCACTCACATTCTCTCTGATGCTAAGATGCAGGCAGGTGCAGAGGCCAAAGCCAGACCAGGCACCCAGATGCCCCTGTGGCTCTCTCCGTTCATCACGACTGTGGGTAGGGGGCTCCTGTCCTGACCCTGTTTTTCCCTTGTGTCAGTCAGGAATGACAGCATAGAATCTGGTTTGTCTGAGAATTAGATGAGTTGATACTTGTAACTGACACAGAATGGAGCCTTTGGCAGGTGTTTGTCAAACATTGTGTCATTCCTCCCCTCATGGAGGCCTGAGTCATGCCCCGCTCACAGGTGTACATCTAAGGGCTTTATTCTCACCCCCCTCCAGCACCACTTGCATTCCAGGTTCACTTGCAAACCCATGGCAGCACAGGGAAGTGCAGGAAACAGAAGTGAGAGAAGCAACAAAGAGCCACTCAGACTATGGATAATGGGGCACGGGAGGGAAGGGGGTGGGGAGACTCATCACTTAATGAAAACAGAACACTCAGAGTTGGCGCTGTCTCTTCAGGCGACTGATATCAATGCTGTCAAAGGGATCATTACAGTGACATTGATCCATAAGGAAAGGGCTGGTGAATATTTTGCGAGCTTGTCAAGAACTTCAGAAAAGTAGCTTTGTTTTAAACTTCTCTCCTACTGGATTTAGGTCATGCCTGGCAGCAACCACAAACCAAGTCCTTCTCCCTCGCTTCCGTGCGCCTCGGCAGTCTGAAACAGCTGATCTCCCAACAACAGATTGGATGGAGTGTCTGTGTGTCTTTGCCACCTGCTTCACGTCTAGGTGTCACAGTTACATGACTGATCCAGAAATGTTAGTATCCTACAGAAGATGTCTGGGACTGAGACTGTCCTTTCCCATAATGTCTGATTGCTCTAAATGTGATACAGTTTGCTTCTGAATTACAGTGGAAACAAGTGAATAAGCAAGGAATTTCAGGAAGCTGCCTTGTATTCTCAGAATCCTAAGCAGATGAGTAAACCCAGTTGCAGGTGGTCAGGTGGATGGCATGCAGCAGACCCTGACTGCACGGTCTCTGACATGTCACTTCACACCTCTGCAACATATTCTTTCTTTCAAATGTGGACAAGATGGCTATAAACCCCTCTGCCGCCCCTGCTCTAAATTGCTCTTTCTCTTTATTAAAAACACTCAACCCACTTAAAATTGAAACAAAATTAAAACAAAATAAGAGCATTGATGGCACCTGTGGCATCTTCTCCATCATTTCAGGGAATGTGCCCTCCCCAAGGTCACAGATGACCCGAGGGCAATGACCCTCTCTCCCAGAGTTGAGCACTTTCCTTTCTTCTGATGCCGCTTTGTTTCTCTCTCTCTCTCTCTCCTTTCTAGAACCTCATTTTCATAGCATGCCTCCTTCTCTCTGTACCCCACCCCTCATTGATAATTAATTACTAATATTCTCAAGATTTCCTCTGAGTTTTTTATATTTTCTTTTTTTTTTAAAGATTTTATTTATTTATTTGACAGAGAGAGAGAGACAGCCAGCGAGAGAGGGAACACAAGCAGGGGGAGTAGGAGAGGAAGAAGCAGGCTCCCAGCGGAGGAGCCTGATGCGGGGCTCGATCCCAGGACTCTGGGATCACGCCCTGAGCCGAAGCCAGATGCTTAATGACTGAGCCACCCAGGTGCCCCAGTTTTTTATATTTTCTGATAGTTTATGTACATCTTGGGTAATTTTATCAATTATTATCTACAGGCGACAAATCCCAAATATTTACTTACGTCCAAGATTACTACATTAAAGTTTAGACCCACCCTCAGCGCTGCCTACAAGATAACTTTCCCCAGATATATACTATACACATTAAGATAAGCACATTAACATGTTAATTATTATTTTCCTATCCCTAATCTCTGGCATGTAAATAGAAACATCACTACCTAAATTGTCAGTAAAACAAAGACCCCAGCTGTATGTGCTAGAATTTCCCCTTCTCATTTCTATAATCTATTTTCTAGTCACTGACCACCAAACCCTGTCAGCTGTATCACTTAACGATTCAGGAAGTACTTCCCTGGCTTTCAATCCTCACTTCGATGGCATCTGCCTGTCTTATCGTCTCTCACCTTGACAGCAGCCATTCCTTAGAATATGATCTCCTGTGTCCAGTCTGCCTCCTTTCCAGTTCATCCTTCACACAATTCAAAGTGACCTTTTTAAATGCATATTTAATCGTGTAGCTTCAAATCTCTCAACCTTCCCCAACTACCCCAAGAGAAAGTGCAGACTCCTTACTCAAGATACTTCCCAGACTGCTGTGCTTCTGCCCCGCGCCTCTTCCTCCAGTGTGGCTCGTGACTCTCCCTCCAGTGAGGCTCATGACTTCTAATGACAAGCAGTGTCATTCAAACACTTCCTTTTGCATGCACACCAAGCATTTTCTCCCCTTGAACCCTTCCTTCCGGATCCCATAAAATCCCAAGTACTTATACCGTGAGGCCCTGTGCACCCCACTGCAGCTGCTGGTTCTCTTGCTTCTGCCCTACCCAAAGGGATGCTCTCAGGGAGAAAGCAAGCACCAATTCATTCCCACAGTAGGGCCTAACTCTAGGTGTTCAATAAAAGCTTATTGAATGAAAGAATAAAAATAATAAAGTTTATTTATTCAAAAACACTTATCAGGTTACCATTATGGTCCAGACGCTGTGCTAGTGCTTAAATGTATCAGTGACCAAAACAAAGATGCCTGTCATAAAGGTTACATTCTCCCATGCAGAGAAGACAACAATGAAAAATAGGTATAATAAAAATCAAATTATATAATATGTTTGAAAGTGATAACTGCTATGGGAATTCAAAAAAAGTCTGTCATGGCAAAGACAATAATGCATATCCAGAGAGAAAGTGTACATTAACTGGAATGGTCGGGGACAACATTGAGTGTGCTGTGGAAATCGACCTGCAGAGGCTGAAGTCTGCAGACTGCTGGTCACACAGCAAGGAGACCAGTGTGGGCACTGGCAGACATCCCGCAAAGCTCCCAGGTGGAGTCAGTGTGTCCCCCACATCAGACACACCGAGCCATCACTTGAAGAGATTCCAGAGCTTGTAAGAAAACAACAACAATGTGCTCAATAAACTGAGATGGAAAACAACTCACAGGCCATCCAAGAATTACCTGTTAAGAGGATGAATCAGTTTTGAATTGCAAGTAGACAACTTAAATTTACGTAATACCCAGTGTTGGCAAACTACTTAAAGAAATGATGTATGGTGTATCTATAAGATTAAATACTCTTAAGCAGTTACAAATCATATTAGAAAAGAATAATTAATGTGATAAGAGAGTGTTTATGATCTAATGTTAAGCGACTAGAGATTACTCAATAACAGATGCAACCAGCTCTGATTTTATGTTTACATTGTGCATGTGTGCATTAGAGTCCTGGGAGAAATAAATACAGTGGAGTGGAAGAGGGAAGCTTTTATATTCTTTGTTGTACTTCTGTATTTTGCAAGTTTTCTGAGATGAATAAGTAACATTTTAACATCAAGAAAGAAAACAATGCTATTAAAAAGAGAGAAAGCTCTGAAACAGAATCTAGCATGATTTAAAACATACAAAAACTGTTAGGGAAGCCACACATATCATTGGGAAAGCAAAGCATTATTCAGCAGTTGATGCCGGTACAAGTGGATAGCTATTTGAAATAAAGCAAACAAGCAAGTGAAATGTAGGCCCTTCCTCACCCCATAATGTAAAAACACACCCTAATCATATTAAAAATTATATATTAAAAAAATAACATGGAAACCTTTAGCTGAGTCTTCTGGTTAATGATGGCAGATGGGCCACATGTATTTACATATCCTTTTCCTTCTTCCCCAAATAATGGGAAATTAGGAAAAAAAAAAAAGTCTAAATCCATAGCAACCAAAAGGATGAATGGAAAGTGGAAAATTTTTTTATGGAAAAGTTATAATTTACTTGGCAGAGAGGAGGAAACCACAAATAAAATATCTGTATAGGATGATATCAAAGAGAAAGAAGTGAATCTATCAAACAATACATCTAAAATCTCAGGGATTGCTGGGTTTTCAGTTGCACAGAAGTGAGGCAGTGAGGCATGAAACAGCAGACAGGTGTTCTGACTGAGCACCTGTGTGTGGCACCTGCCCACCCTTCATTACACTTCCTGACCCTGTGCATTCAGCATGATACTAACCGGCCTCCTCAGTATCCCATTCACATCTCTAGAAAACAGAATGCTGGTTTATTTTATAAGAAGACAAGGAAATAGACTGAGGGCCTGGGAACAGGGTAGTTTTTTTAATACTATATTAAAGACAGACCCTAAGATAAGTAGCTATTCAGCTACTGGAATCTATACCCACAGACATATATTACCCAGGCAAGAGAGTGGAGGACTGTTGTCTGGAGAAACCAAATAGTCTCATTTCCATTGACATACATTGGCACCCTAAAATGAAATGGCTGTCCACCCCCCAGCCTGATCACTCCTTTGACCAGCCTGCAAGCTTTCCCACCCATGCATTCTGAACTTCTGGTTAGTTCATTAGTACATTATTCATAGATGCAAATTCAGCTACCTCTTAATGTCTGCAAGTAGTTTTCAATGAAAGAAAGAAAAAGAAATGCAATTGAACCAAAGTGAGTATAGAAGAAAGATAATGCAGAAAGGAAACATTTAAAAACTCTAAATCTTAGAGTGATAAGAAAAGACATTGCATCTATAAAGTAAGAGCAGCATGCTGTGAAAAGTGAATAGAGGAAAAGAGAGAGCCATTAAAATTAGTAATATGAAAATCCAAGTTAAATATATACTCTATATATGTCTGTGAGTGGAAAAATTAGAAAAAACTTCCTAAGACTTCCACAAAGAGATGAAAAAATGCAATTACATACAAGAGCTCAAAACTTAGAAAAGCAATGGCCTGTTAAGAAAGACATCTAATGCTAGACAAGAGCAAAGGCGTCCCTTCACAATTGGAAGGGAAATGCAGAATTTTATACCTAGCTAAGTTATCAAATGACTGTGAGAATCAAGTAATTTTTTTTTTAATTCAAGGACTCAGAAAATTTGACCATTATGTGTTCTTCTTTTGGAAGACAATGTAGAATATATTTCAGTGAGAGCTGGAAGCAAATCAAGGAAAAGTAGGTCTAGAATGCAGAAAGCACTAACCCCAATACAGAAGGGGTGTATGACAGAGATGTAATAGGTCTAAACAAAAGCAGCACAAAGTGCAAGATAAGAATAGAAGGCTCTAAAAGGAAGTACCCAGGAAAATGAAAGGACTGATTATTTGCCGCAACGGATCATTTGGCATGAAGTGATTACAAATATGGCACAACTGATGGATCATTGGGAGAACCATCATGAAAAATTTATAGAAGAAATAGTGTAGGTGTACATTTCTACTGTAGTTGCTATGAAATATTTATATAATTGTGTGTTAGGGGTTGAATCATGTCCCCCACAAAGATATGTTACGTCCCAACCCTGGTACATGTGAATGTGACTTATTTGAAAATAGAGTCTTTAGAAATGTACTCAGGTTAGATGACGTCATTAGGATGGGCCCTAATCCAATATGACTGTTGTCCTTATAAGAGGACAAGACAGAGACAGAACATCATGTGGGCTTGGACTTCCATAGCTACAATACAAGGAATGCCAAAAACTGCTGGCAAACTACTAGAACCTCAGGAGAGGCAAAGAAGGACTCTCCCCCAGGTTTCAGTGGGAGGATGAGCCTGCCAACACCTTGATTTAGGACTTCTGGCCTCCAGAACTATAAGACAATAAATTCCTATTTTTTTAAGCAACCCAGTTTGTGGTAATTCATTATGGCAGCCCCAGGAAACGAGGACACATAATGTAACCAACAATGTGATCAATACACATAATGTAATCAATATTTGCTAATTTAATAAAAATTATTATATAACTGTGTTGGCAGATGAGGGATAGTGATGTAAGGCTGCTACATCCTTATTAATTATAAAACACATTTTATAAATAATGACTAACTTTGATGAGTTAAGAAATGCATTATAATTACATTAACCACACATTTATTGAACATTTGCTATATAATATCTACTATATTTAAATGGAGTTAGTATCAGAATAATAACAAATTTAAGTTAATATTTTACATATAATATATACTAGTTAGGGTGCTAGGTGTTTACATATATGAATTCATTGGTCACTTCGGTAACTCTATGAGGCATTTTTAGTATCATTTCATTTTTTATGTGGAGAAACCAAGAAGCATTAAAAAACTAAGTAAGTGATAAAACACAGATTCAACCCAAACCCTCTAGGATCAGAATCTATGCTGGTAACCACAATAGATTGCCTCTAAAACAGTTGGTGAGGAAATAAAGCAGTAAGTGGAAATAAATTGCCTCCAAGATGGTGGATGAGGATACAAGTCAACCCTCATCTGTTGATGGCGGCAAGGCTACTGGTGGCATGTCAATTAGATTTCCTAATGCAATTCTAGTCACATCTATATAAATATGCATACACACATATGTGATAGAAATTTCATGCCTCGGCACCAAAAGACGTGAGGAGTGGAATGGATAAATCTATTGTGGCATATCACATAATGAAAAACTATACAGCAAATAAAATAAGTGAACCACAGTCATGAGGGCATTCTTTGGAAAACTAGTAGAATCTACCTTAAACTGTGCACACATACACTCAGCAATTCCACTTCCCAACAGATGGGGACAGATGTTCACCCCCAAAAAAGAAGGATTAAGAATGCTCATAGAACTGTGTTAGCCCCAAACTGCATTCTCCAAATGTCCTCCCAAAATAGAATAGACATATAACTTAAGATGTGTTCATACAACAGAATACTGTGGAGTCATATAACTCCAGCATGGATGAATCTCACACACAAAATATTGAGCAAATGAAGCCAGGCAAAAAGAACAGATGCTTAATGGTCAGTTTTGTGTAAATTTTTTAAAAACCTTTCCATGATTTTAAGAGTCAGACTGGTGGCTACCTTCCAGGAAAAGGGACATAATAGGAAAAAGGGGGCAGAGTTGGGGTCAGATGTGTCAGTAGGATCCATGTCTTTATCTGGTTGGTACCCACCTGAGTGTAATCACATGAGTATTATTCATTGAACTGTGTATTTATGTTTTGTGTACATTGTATATGTATGTTCAACTGAAATTTTAAATTATAGCTTAGCAAATACATCTTCCCTGCGACCTTCAAGAGTAGAGTTTTACCCAATGTAGGAATACAGATAAAACTGTAAACAACAAAACCTTTTGAGATGAGTAAGCCTGGTAAAGGACAGAGGCAGGGACAGAGATCTTTGCCATGGCTCAGCTGCATCGTATTTGTTTCATCCCAGTTACATGATTAATCTCATCTGCAGTGTGTGTGTTGGGGGGAAGGTAACAACTCATCAGGGTTTTGTAGGTATTGAATGAGATACCAACTGGTGTCTCCCTTCTTCTCCAGGCAACCTCTATTTCAAGGCAAGTGGTGGCCACCATTTATTTCCCTCTTCAAAATGATGCCCCTCTTCCTATGCAATTGCTGTAGAAGACATTCATTGTTTTGTGATATTCTATACTTGACTTGATTTTTAAAATGTTTTTCTTAGACTTTTCACTTGCTTTTTCCAACTGAATTAGCAGTTAAGCTCCTGGAGGCTAGAAGGTGTGCTACCCCTATGACTGTAAGTTTTCTTTCTCTCTAAAATGAGATTAATACCAGCAGTTTTAACCATATTATACTCTCTAGGTGTGAGGCATCCCAAATATAAAGGACTATTAGCATGAATATCTAGTACTTTGATGGCACCTGATGCAAACCCTACCTAGGTGTCCAGTCCAGCCTGTCTGTCTTTCTTCTGGCTCCTTTCCTGAGGCTATGCTCCTTACCCTCTCCTTTTTTTGTCATTTCTCCTTGTGGTCCCCTCCGGTATCCTGCACAGTGACCAACTGATGTCTGTTGTTTACGGTTGGTGCTCAAAAAGAGTAAGCAACTCGCTCTGTTTATTTCTTTCTCAGAACCTAGACCCAGATCTTTTGGGTTAATTCCATCTTGCTCTCTACTCCCATTTTTCTTAGTTTCTCGAACTTTTTACCTCTTGCTTTACATCTGATGCTCCTATTCTAGCCCTATGTTTTGAGTGTGCAAACATTCCGGTCCTCTAGCATCAATCCTGGGCTTTCTTTTTCTTTTTTTTTTTTTTTAAGATTTTATTTATTTATTTGACAGAGAGAAACAGCCAGCGAGAGGGAACACAAGCAGGGGGAGTGGGAGAGGAAGAAGCAGGCTCCCAGCGGAGGAGCCTGATGCGGGGCTAAATCCCAGAACGCTGGGATCACGCCCTGAGCCAAAGGCAGATGCTCAACAACTGAGCCGCCCAGGCGCCCCTAATCCTGGGCTTTCTATTAGTCTTAGTTTCCACCTGGCTGTCCATGTGATGGGGAGAAAAATGATCCCCCATCCCTGACCTTCTTAGAAGCATGGGTTCTGACACAAGTTTTGTGTTTTGCTCAGAGGAGTGGGAGATTGGAATGTGAATGGGGATATGTTAGGGGAAGGATAGGTCCAGAAACCCAAGAAAGGTATGAATTACATACAGCTGTGGTGCTTAACAGGGGCAATTGCGTCCCCCCAGGGAAATGTGGCAATGTTTGCGCTCACTTTTGGTGCTCATAGGAGGACAGTGCTACTGGCTTCAGGTCAGTAGAGGTCATAGATGCTGATGGACATTTACAGCACACAGGAGAGCCTCCAACAGTGAGGAATTATCTGGCCTCAAATGTCCACGGTGCTAAGGTTGAGAAACCCTGACGGAAACTTCCAGTTGGGGGAGGGAATAGCGGGGAAATTGTGAGCTTTTAGAAAGAAAGCAGGTGGCTGGACAGGTCTTTAGGTTTTAATTGCCAAAAGAACAGGGTTGGAGTCACTGCCAAGTAGAAAGGAACAGACAGAGGTGTCAAAAGAGAATCTTGAAGAAGCTCCTCATGTTATTCAATGTTATTTTCTCTGCCAATTCTTCACTAGTTAAGACATCTTACTTTCAAGATTTTGGAGTCAAATTTGATTTTCTTTTGGGTGTGACACCATTTGAGATAAGCTTCCAGAGAAGATCAGGAAGGCTTCATTTGTGGGGTCACCCACGCGATTTCTGCTTCTTGACACTCTGTAATAGCCCTTCTTAACCCTTGAGGAGCCCACGGGGACCTAGTGATATGACCCATTTCCAATGGACTTCCCTGGCCCTTCTGTGGAGGATCTAGACCTTTCTCTTCATTGTTTTTTGTACCTGACAATGACACTCTTGTAATTTCGCCTCTTTTAGTGGCCTCCAGATTTTATGAGGTTTCTGCCCTGTGCACTTGAACTCATTTACTCATTTCAGGAAACTGTTTATGTTGATCCTAATGGTTGCAGCTAAGCTGTTTGCAATCTTGTCAGGAGAAGGAAGGCTCAATTCTGGCAGCTGAAATTTCATGTTTAATGCAGACGTAATATGAAAAACAACTGCTGCAATCAGAAAAACCCCCAGGGAGAGACATGTGAAAAGAGGATTTTAGATAGCAATCGTATGTGTTAACTGAGGATCTACCCCACAGATGAAATCACTCTTATTACAAAGCTCCAGTCTGTTATGGCACTTGCATTATTTTCCCCAAAGATTTTCATTACCTTTATTTTTAAGGGTCAGAAGAAGCATAAATCAAGGTTAAACTTCCGGTAAGAAGCAAATACATTTAAAATATTACACCAGTATTTATCTGGGGGGAAAGAGATACATAGCCCTCACTGTATGAGACTGCATACAAGTAGAGAACTGTTACTAATAGTTACTGTTGGTTGTCTACCCAACATCCTTCCTCGTTTTTTCTTGATGGTAGAGAGAGCCCTGATTTTGCTTGGTATCTAGCTACCTCCTTCACATGAGGCAGTCATGGCATTCGCAGTCTCCTAGCCAGTGAGGAGCTTCGGTGTGAGCACCTGACACAATTCCGGCCAATCAGATCTGAGAGGAGCCTGATGGGTTTCTAAAAGGAAATCTGGCTTTGCTTTAGCTAAGAGACACAAGGGAGAGCTGGCTCTTATTCCTCTAGAGAATACTTTCCTGTCTGGATGTAATGTCTGGAATGATAGATGTCTTATAACCATGAACATGGTTAAGCTGAGTGATAAGCTAGCAGCCTGAGGAAGACTGAGAAGTCTTGAGGAAGAAACTGGGTTCTCAGTTGTATGGTTGCAACTTTTCACTAACCAACTACTAAGCCAACCTGCCGCTGGACTTCTAGCTTATGAGAATAACATTTAAGATGTTTGAGTTGGGCTTTCCACTTACTTGCTTTCAAAAAAATAACTTTATATTTGCCACAGAAAGTGTATCATCCTCTTTTTCAAAAGAAATATTAGCTTTACCAGCTGTGTATTAGTGAGTCAGAAAAATCAGTGAGCCATCATTCTTTGTACACCAGAAGGAACATTTCATTTGAGAGAAGGCCACCAGACTTTGGTTTTATCTTCACATTTTCTAACTGGTGTCCTTGAACAACTTGCCTCACTCTCATCAAGTCTGTGAGCTGCAGGTGCATTGTTCTATGTATTTCACATAAGCATTATTATGTGCCCATTTAACAGTTCATTCCAGAGCTTTCATGAGTAGACCTACTGTGTCTATTTTCATCCTCAAAACACATACATGAAATATATCATGGTAAATATCAGTCACCATTGCCCCTACTATTCTTTATAAACCTTATTTTTTTTCCATGTAACGTGGTATTTCCAGGTCAATGGGCATCTAGATGTCCTCTTTAAAATCCTTCATGGTATTCAATAAATGATTAAGGACCCAATCATACATTCTGTTATGTGTACAAACATGACTCTGAGATTGTAAGAGCTGGCAAAGTGAAAGAGCTTTACAAAGAAAGACATCAAATATGACACATATTTAGTGAGTGGCTACTACTATTTTCATCGTTATTGACATATTTGTATAGTGTTTTGGAAATTATAAAGTAATTTTATATGTTTTTATTTTAATTATATTAACACACACCCAAAACTGTACCAGATGATGAGGGAATTTAAGAAAAATACAAAACTGATTTGACTAATTGAAAGAAAACCAAACAAAAGCTTTATTGAAAAGTTTTACTTAAAGCCAAGTATTAGTGAATTTGAAAAGAGGTATTTGATCTAGAATTTTGCAATGAATCATAGGAACTCCAAAGAAATTATTTCAGTGACATGATGGTAGCCACCAGAAATGTAGGTATGTGACAGTAATATGACAAAAAATATTTTGATTAGTGACTCCATGGCACAATTCTAAGCCCAAAAGTGATAGATAGAAAAAATCATTTAAAAATCTATCCATCTATCATCTATCAATCAGTCTGTCTTAAGGAAGAATGCCATTCCTATGGAAATTGCACATCTTAAAAAACTAATTTTCCAGAACTGGAACAATCTTAAAATGTATATGGAATCACAAAAGACCTCAAGTAACCAAAGTAATCTTAAAAGGAAAAAAAAACTGGAGGTATCACAATTCCAGATTTCAAGTCATATTACAAAGTGGTAGTAATTAAAACAGTATGGTACTAGCATAAAAATAGACACATAGATCAATAGAACAGAACAGAAAACCCAGAAATAAACTCACAATTATATGGTCAATTAACTTTTAACAAAGGAGGCAAGAATGCAATGGGAAAAAGATAGTCTCTTCAACAAATAGTGCTGGGGAAACTGGACAGCAATGTACAAAAGAATGAAACTGGACCATTTACTTTCACCATCCACAAAAAATAAACTCAAAATGGATTAAAGACCTAAATATGAGACCTGAAACCATAAAAATCCTTGAAGAAAGCACAGGCAGTAATCTCTCTGACATTGACCATAGTGACATCTTTCTAGAGAAGTCTCCTGAGGTAAGGGAAATAAAAGCAAAAATAAACTATTGGGACTACATCAAAATAAAAAGTTTCTGCACAGCGGAGGAAACAATCAACAAAACTAAAAAGCAACCTACTGAATGGGAGAAGATATTTGCAAATGACATATCAATAAAGGGTTAGTATCCAAAACATATAAAGAACTGATACAACTCAATATCAAAATAATAATAATAATAATAATAATAATAATAATACAATTAAAATGGGCAGAAGACATGAACAGACATTTCTCCAAAGAACACATCCAGATAACCAGCAGACACAGGAAAAGATGCTCAATATCACTCATCATCAGGGAAATGCAAATCAAAATTACAATGAGAGATTGCCTCACACCTATCAGAATGGCTAAAATCAACAACACAGGAAACAACAGGTATTGATAATGATGTGGAGAAAGGGAAACCTTCTTGCACTGTTAGTGGGAATGCAAACCGATACAGCCACTTGAAAACAGTATGGAGGTTTCTCAAAAAATGAAAAATAGAACTATCCTATTATCCAGGAATTGCATTCCTGGGTATTTACCCCCAAAATAAAAAAACACTAATTCAAAGTGATACATGCACCCCTATGTTTATTGGAGCATTGTTTATAATAGGCAGACTATGGAAGCAGCCCAAGTGTCCACTGATAGATGAATGGATAAAGAAGACGTGGTATATATATAGTCAATGGAATATTGTTCAGCCATAAGAAAGAATGAAAACTTGCTGTTTGCAACAACATGGATGGAGCTGGAGAGCATAATGCTAAGTGAAATAAGTCAACCAGAAAAAGACAAATACCATACTATTTCACTCATGTAGAATTCAAGAAACAAACAATTGAGGGGGAAAAAGGAGAGAGACAAACCAAGAAACAGATTCTTGACTATAGAGAACAAACTGATAGTTACCAGAGGGGAGGTGGGTGGGGAGATGGTGGAAATAAGGGATAAGGATTTAAAAAATGTATGTATTAATTTTCCATTTGAAACTGAATTTATATCTGGAAAATACTAGGAGAATTAACTACAATGCAACATAGTGTATTTCTCTTCATCACAGTATAGAAATTGTTTTATATATCCTTATCTATATATATCTTTTGTATTTCTATCCTTGGAGAACTAGTCAGATAGCTTGATTGATATTTTTAGCATATTTTTTTCAGACAGTATGACATCTTTTAAAAAAGAAAGTAGTAGAGAAAGTGGTCTTTCTTAGAGGTAAAATAAGTCCCCATGAGCTCATGACGATAGAGAATATACTTGTCCTGATTCAGAATTATCTGTTGTAAAAGTCAAGAATGTCACTTAAACTTGAAGTCTTCATTAAAATTCCAAAAAACATGACTTTGAAATGAGGCAGATCCCAGGCTTCAGTCTTAACTCTCCTGTGTCCCAGCTGTGTGACTGTGGAGTATGTGCTGAACTGCTAGCAATCTTACTTTTCTCATTTATAAAATTAAAATACTAGCCACGCTCTAGATGTGAAAATCCTCAACAGAATAATAGCAAACTAAATCTAGTGACATACAAAAAAGACTATACACAATGACCAAGTGTGGTCTATTCCAGGAATGCAAGGTTAGTTTGACATGTGAAAATCAAGTGATACAATATTGTGTTGCTAGAATGGAAAACAAAACACAATTATCTCAACAGATTAAACAAAGTCAAAATCCATGACACCTTCATAGTAAAAAGACACTAAACCAAAAGCAGAAGGGGGCTATTCAACTTGATAAAGAAAATCTATAGAACCCCACAGCTGCCATGGAACTTGGTTGTAAAAGACTGAGTACTATACCACTAACATAAGGAACCAAGCTGTCATGTGTGCTCTCACCGCTTATAGTCGACATTGCACTGGAAGTTCTGGCTGAGGCAACAAGGCAAGATACAGAAATAGAAGGCATTCTGATTGGAAAGGAAGAAGTAAAATCACCTCAGTTTGCAGACAGCATGATCTTGCAAATATACAAGACCCCAGGAAACCCACTGCAAAGTATAAGAACTAATAAATAAATTCAACAACTTCAGTATACAGAATCAATTTTATTTCTATATACTAGTAATGAAAAATCCAAAAATGAAATCAAGAAAACAATTTCATTTATAATAGCATCAAAAAGACAATTAGAAATAAAAGGAACAAAAGAAATGCAAAACTTATACTCTGAAAATTGTAAACCATTGTTGAAAGAAAATGAAAGAGATCTGAATAAGTGAAAAAATAGCTCAAGACCATGGATCAGAAGATTTTATGTTGGTAAAATTGAGTATTTCCCAAATTAATCTGCAGACTCAACACAGTATCCATGATAATCGCAGGTGCCATTTTTGTCAGAACCTGACAAGCTGATCCTACCATTCACATGGAAATGCAAGAGAACCAGAATACCCAAAACAATCCCTAAACAGAAGAATAGTTGGGGGACTCATGTCCTGATTTCTTTTTCTTTTTTTTTTTTAAAGATTTTATTTATTTATTTGACAGAGAGAGAGAGACAGCCAGCGAGAGAGGGAACACAAACAAAGGGAGTGGGAGAGAAAGAAGCAGGCTCCCAGTGGAGCAGGGAGCCCGATGCAGGGCTTGATCCCAGAACCCTGGGATCATGACCTGAGCTGAAGGCAGATGCTTAACAACTGAGCCACCCAGGTGCCCCATCATGTCCTGATTTCTAAACTTACTACTCAGCTTCAGAAATTAGTAAGTGTGATACTGACATGAAGCACCAGCATAGGAATAGACATACAGATTAATGGAATAGAACTGAGGGTCTAGAAATAAATTCTCACATTTAAGCTCAGTTGATTTTGACATGAAGCCAAAACAATTACATGAGGGGAAGGACAGTCCTTTCAACAAATGATGCTGGAACAACTGGACAACCACCTGAAACTATATGTAAAACTTTAACTGGGGTGCCTGGGTGGTCAGTCAGTTAAGCGTCCAACTGTTGATTTTGGCTCAAGTCCTGATCTCAGGGTCCTGAGATCGAGCCCCACATCGGGTTCTGCTCTGGGCATGGAGCCTACTGAAGATTCTCTCCCTCTCCCTTTGCCCCTCCCCACCAAAAATAAATTTTTTTAAAAATTAGCTAAAAATGTATCAAAAGACTGAGCTAAAACTATGAAAGTCTTAGAAGAAAACAAGTATGTATCTTTTGACCTTGGATTAGGCATTTGTTTTCTTAAATATGACATCAGAAACACAACAACAAAAGAGTAGATAAAGTGGATTTCCTCAAAACTAAAAACTTTGTGTGTCAGAGCTATCATTAAAAAAGTGAAAGTCCACAGAATGGAAGAAAATTTAAACAAATCACCTACCTTATGAAGGACTAATATATAAAGAACTCTAAGAACTCAATAATACAAATAAAAATAACCCAATTAAAAATGGACAACAGATTGGAATAGACATTTTTTACAAAGAAGATATATAAATAGTCAACAAGCACATGAAAAGATGCTTAACATTGTTAGTCATCTGGGAAATACAAATCAAAACCACAATAAGATACAACCTCACATCTGTAACCATGATAAAAAAGACAGACAATAAGAAATGTTAAAAAAAAAAAAAAGGGAGAGTTTGGAACCTGTATACGCTGTTGGTAGGAATATAAAATGTTACAGTCACTTTACAAAACTACCTGGCAGTTTCTCAAAGCACTAAACACAGAGTTACCACATGAACCAGCAATTTCACTTTCAGTACACACCTAAGAGAAATACAAGCACACATAATAACTGTACGTGAAGGTCTATAGCAGGTTAGTTCATCACAAAAACCAATAAATGGAAACAACCCCAATGTTCATTGATTATTGGATGGATAGGTAAATTGTGGTGTATCCATTTCATTCCAAATGGAATATTACTTGGCAATAAAAAGTTGGCCAAATAATAAAATTATATGATATATTGTACAACATGGATGTGCCTTGGAGACATTATGCAAAAAGAAAGAACCAAGTCACAAAAGACTAGTAACCAACGAGGCCTTAGAGGCCTGCAGGGAAATAGGTAAGACACAGGAATCTGGGGGTGATGGAAATGATCTGACATTAACTGTGTGGTGGTTGCACATTTCTGTGTATGTGCTAAAAAACACTGAATTGTACAATTTAAATGAGTGAACTGGATAGTATGTGAAGTAGATCACATATTTTACATATATGTATACATAAAAGTGCATATATGTATGTATACATAACACTTTAAAAGAGAGAAATAAATACTAAGAGAAATAAAAGTGAGAAAAACAGACAAATTCACAAGTGCAAACCATAAAGAGAAAATAGGTCGGTTGAAATTTACAAAGAGCTTCTGATCATCAAATGCTATGTATGTGTATATATATATGTATGTATGTATGTATATATATAGACATACAGTTTTTGATTTTTGTTCTGACTGGAAGCTCTTCTGTAACATATAAAAGAATTCCAAAACATCAATCAATAAATAAAATTTAAAAACCTAATAATTCAATTGAGAATATGGACAGAAGACGACTAGGTACATTTTAAAAGATTTTCAATGTAGTTTTTCATTGGGGAAATGCAAACTAAACCAAAACTTTTGTAGCACTGCTGTTCCTTCCTTGAATTGGTTAAAGAGAGGGAGGCTGACATTCGAAGCATCTGTGCTGATGTGGAGGAGCTGAGCTCCTCCACTCTGCTGGTGGGAATGATGTATGCAGACACCAGTAGTATTCCCCAAAGATAAACATTTATTTTGCAGAAATTCACAACCCAGAATTCCTCTCCAGGTACATACCCAAGAGCAACGTGCACCTGTGTGCTCACCAAAGACATGCACAAATATGTTCATAGCAGAACTATTCCCCACAGCCCCACCCTGAAGCTATCCCAACGACTGCCACCACAGACCAGACCAGCACAGGGTGGCGCATCCTGCAGTGGAATCCTGTACGACAATGAGAGTCTGAACCACACCACGTAGAACTACGTGGAAACATCTCACAAACAGTGTGGAGTGGCGCAGATGAGGCACAAAGCATACATACTGCATGATTTCATTTATATAAAACTGAAAAGCAAAAGAAGCAAATTTGTCGTGTTACAAGTCCAGGTAGTGGTTAGTCTGGGGAGTAGGGGAGGAAGAGAGGCTGGCAGGGTCTTCTGAAAGCTACCAATGCTTTGCTTGTTGATTTGATCGTGTTCTCATTACACAGCTGTTCTCATTTGTTAAAGTTTACTGAGCAGCACACCTCTGATTTCTGCTGTCCATTCAAGATTCTAACACTTTTCTGATGCATGTCATGATTCCATCAACTGTCTACAAAATCAATGAAGATTAAACTATATATAGTTTAGGCATATTACAGATGTCATAAAACTGTTTAAAAGTATAGGAAGGACATGACTGAGGATGGTGCTAATTCTGTAGGGCTGGGGCATGGCAGGAGTTTAGGGCAGGGTCACCTGGTGTGTCCGCACTTATTAGGTCTGGTGTTGGGTGAATGGGTTCATGGCTTGTAAATGTTACCAATAAAGATGGAAAGTATGAAGAGCTAATAGAAGCCTGATGTAGAAGTTTGAAGAAGAGGTGATAGAACATTGAGTCGATGGCAGTGAGAGTTTAAGATATATTTTAAAGGGGGATTGGCGGAAAGTGCTAATTGGTGCCTAAGCAGGTGAAGTGCACAGGCTCTGGTCTGAGCAACTTGGTAGATGATGGTGTCAGGAAGAAGCCGAGAAAGGCGCAGATTTTCAGAGCACATCAGGAAATCCATTTTGAGCACGTTTAAATTGAGACATATGTGGGGAATTAAAGGTGAAGTGTCAGGTAAGCATTTGGATGTATATAAATCTGATTCTCAAAGGAGACATCTGGGTGGGCCATATGAATATGCAAGTTATCAGCATAAAAATGGTGTCAGAAAGTTCTTGGAATGGATGAAATACCTAGGAGAAGAGTATATGTAGAGGTGAAAGTAGACCTCAAGTTTGGACTTCGAGTGATTTTAAGATGCAGATTTGGGCAGAGAGGAAGAACCATCAACGAAGAAAAGAAAAAAAAAAAAAAAACTAGCCAGTTAGGTAAAAGACATCCAAGAGAATTTGGTGTCAAAAAAAACAAAAAGTGTTTCAAGACATTTCAGCTCTCAGATGAGACTAAAAGGTGGAGCAAGATGAAAACAGACATGACCATTAAGGTTGGAGATGTGAATATCACCGGAGACTCATCAAGAAAGTATGGGTGGAGTACTGGGCAGGGAAGACTCGGGACATAGGAGGGAAGTGGGAGGGAGGAAGGAGACACAGGTCACCTAGACTTTTCTCATGAGCACTTCTCTGTGAACAGATGAATATCTCAGTAACAAATGCCTTTGTTATGATGATGAGATGATCTGTCAATCCTCCAAGGACTGGAACATAATAGGTGCTAAGTAAATATTTATAAACAGGAAAAACCTTATACCGTGATTTCCCCAAGGTAACACCAAGTGTTTCTCCACAAGTCAAACAGCAACCTAAGATATATGGTTGAACACACCCTTGTTCAAGAAGTTACATTTAGCTATCAGTGAGGACCAGAAGTGCCCTGACACCTCAGTTGACAAAGGTTTCCACTCCAGGAGATGAGAGATATAAATATATGTACAGATATCAAATCAGTGAAGAGATAAGCATGTGAATGGTGGGCTCTGTAAAGAAGATCCACCATCCCTGATGTGGATGGGCCTCATCTAATCCAGTGAGGACCTGAAAGGACCACAAAGTGGAGGAAGGTGAATTCGTCCTGACCGCTTGAGCTGGACATGGGTCTCCTGGCCTCTGCACTCCTGGTTCTCAGCCTTCACACCCAGACTGGAATCTCCGCCATCAGCAAGCTAGTCCTCACCACCAGGTCTCCTTCCCTGAATGTGGTTTCTCTGTACAACCGTACCTAATGTATAACATTTTCTTATTTCCATTGTAATTTCTTCTTTGATTCAGGAATACTTTGACATGTGTTTTGACATTTACAAATTTATGGGAGGAATTTTATTTTTACTATTTTTTTGTAGTTGATTTTTTATTTTATTAAATTGTACTCCAAGTATATAGTCGGAATGATAATTTTTTTTTTGGTATCTTGAAACTTCTTTTGTGATTAAATATATTTTCATTTCATTTTATTTTATTAAGATTTTATTTATTTATTTGGCATAGAGAGAGAGAAAGAGCCCAAGCAGGGGGAGCGGCAGAGGGAGAGGGAGTGGGAGAAGTAGGCTCCCTGCTCAGCAGGGCTCTATCCCAGGACCCTGAGATCATGACCTGAGCTGGAGGCAGACACTTAAAGGACTGAGCCACCCAGGTGCCCCCTGTATTTTCTTTTAAATGAAATTTCCATGTATGCTTTAAAAAAATGCGTGTCCTTTCATTGTTGGGTGTAGATCAATATCAGATCAAGCATGTCAAGTTTGTGTAAATTTTTTTTCTGGTTTAATAATCTATTCATTTCTGAGAATATTATGTTTAAAATATTTAAGTAAGGTTCTAGGTTTTCCATGTATTTATGTAATTTTGTCAATTTTTATTTTATATTTTTGAGATTATATTGTTAGAAACATACAGGATTGAGCTTTTTGTGACTTTTTATGATTACCTCACACCTAAGAGAGATCTTTGGCTTTATCTCTTCGAGTCTATGTTTCTGATATTAATATTACTGTTTCTTTTCTTCTTATTTGTATTTGCATGGCATATCTTTATCTGTGTCCTTTAACATTTCTGTCATGGTTTATGTGTGTCTCTTACAAAATGCATATGGCAAACATTATTTTAAAAATTTATTCTGGCCTCCGTGGTTAACAGAAAACTCTAAAATATTTACATTTATAGTGGTTATTATTATGTTTTGATTTATTTTCACCAACTTATTTTAATGTTACTGGTTTGTTAAACATTCTATTTCTATACTTTTTGGTTATTCCCATTAAATATTAATTACATACTTAAGAGTGTCAAAATGTAATAAACATTTCTATCTATCTTATTTTATTTTTAATTTCTTTTTTAAGATTTTATTTATTTATTTATTTGAGAGAGAGAGAGAGAAAGAACGAGCAGGAGAAGGAGCAGAGAGAGAAGCAGACTCCCCGCTGAGCAAGAAGCCTGACTCTGGGCTTGATCCCAGGACCCTGAGATCATGACCTGAGCCAAAGGCAGACACCCAACCAACTGAGCCACCCGAGTGCCCCTTTTTCTCTCCTTTTATTAAAGAGCAAAAGTACTTTTTAATGATTAGAATGTAATCCTGTTTGTGTGCGTCATCCATGTTATTCCTTAACTTTCAGAATATTTTCAGACTTCCAAGTACTTTTCTTCTCCTTTAGGATAATTCACTACTTTGTGATTTATCTGTTCCTTACTCCTTGTGCTTCCTTCCTTGTGGGCTCGAAATTTCCTTCCCATCTGAGTATATTCTCAAGAAGATCTTTCTGTTAGTTTTTATGTGAAGTCTTTAATGCATCTGCACTTCTGAACAACAGTGATTTTCCTCAGTATTTTGAAGAAATTATTGCACTCTATTCAGGTATGTATTTTCTGCAGATGAGGTAAAAAAGAAAAGACTTTGTGTAACCTCACTGAAAGTGTGTATCCTCAGTATCCACAAGTGAATATTAAATAAGAATTGATAGAAAGTCCATTATGGTTCTGTAGGGGAAACAGTAAACATCCTTCTCACAGTGTAATGGACACACAGATGTGTTCCCTATATCCCTGCTATAAATACTAGCAGTAGATGTCCCCTCCAGACCAGTTTGCCCTGGCCATTCCCTACCTCAGCTGCAGAAATCAATGCTGACCAAGGTCAGTGCCATGGGGATAGGGTAGGGACCAGGAAGGATGACATCGGGACCACCCAGAAAATCTAGATAATCTCCTTATTTTGACGTCAGCTGACTGGCGACATTAATTCCATCTCAGCCCTAATTTTCCTTTGCCATGGAGCCCACGTGGAGCCCAGCATGTTCAGAGATTCTGAGATCGGGACAGAAAGGAGGGGTATTTTTCAGTATACCCAGGTGCTGCACTTAATCTTTAGAGTAGCTGAATCCCAAAGAAGATCAGGTGGAGCTCCCAACCAAGGCAGTTTAGGATTCTGGTTGGGAAAGAATGCGACCCTGACACGTGGTTGTTGGACGTCTGGGCTGGTGAATTCCCACGTTCCCCTGAAGGCTTGTCCTGCACAGCTGCCCACTCCTTCCTATTAAGAGCAAAGACTCTCTCCTAAAGAGAATGCAGAGCTGCTCCCTGGTAAGACTTGCCCCACCTTTTCTGGTCATTAGATCATAATTAGGGTTATGCCATGGCTGGAATGACCTGGGTCGGATAAAGAGTTTTAAGATTCAGATAACGTGTACTGGTAGGAGAATGCACAGGACTGGATTCTGAGGAATGTTTGAGCAAGAGTCCTGGACAAAAGCTTTCATAGGGAGAGTGTATTGATGTGGAAGCGGTTTTGAGATACGGGATTCAGCATCCTGGCAAAGCCTCAAGAGATGGTGTGAAATAGCTACTGGGATATTTCCTGAGATCATGGAAAAATCAATGGGCCATGCTAAGTGAGCTGAAATGCCAGAATTGCATGGCAGACTGGAAAGAGGGATTGAAAGGCAAGGAAGTAGGCCTGCTGAGATGGATGTACTCTGGATGGCCAGATCACCCACCAGATGGAAGTTTCACTCTTTACCAAAGCAAGAAGGAATGCACAGGAAGAGAGGCACCAGCACCACAAAGGCTCTCAGCAGTGTTGTCCTGTGTGGGCCAGGACCAAGGGTGGGTGATGCTGTCATGGAGTTAGGCTCACTCTAACAACAGGGATGGCAGGACTCTGCAGCAATAGAGGCCAGGTGGCAGTGCGTCAAGATCAGAAGCCAGGTGGGTGCAATTATCATCATGACTGGCAACGTTGGAGTGGCAGCCAATGAGGCCTGACCTTCAGAATTATGAAGATGGGTTATAGAACACAGCACCCCTGAGGACAAAACAGACAGATAGCCAGTCAGACTACTTCTTGATTCATCAGAAGAAATCAAGGATGAATGAATGGGAAACTGAGAGCAGTGCCCCTTTGTGCAGTCTCCAGACCTGAGCCAGTTTTTGGACCCAAGACCCAGTGATTGAAGAGAAGGCCATGTTCCCAGGAGGAATGATCTTGAAGCACCACGGTAAGTCTACATGGCAATGATACCCCCAGCGCCCCACGAAGGGACGCATGTCATTTTCTTGGGTAAGTGTACACCAGGCAAAGAGGAATACACAAACACTTTCAGAGTCGTTGGGCATGGGTTCAGAGTTGATGGTGATACCTGGAGACCTGCAGGGTCATTACTACCCCTCTGTTAGAATTGAGTGTATGGGTCAGGTTATAAATGAAACCTAGGCCACTGTTCAGCTTGCAGTGGATCCTTCAGCTCTGCAGATGCACCAAGCTGTCATTTGGGAAAGATATACTGGGCAGATGGAGCAAACTCCACATTGGGGCTTTGGCATGTAGGGTTGGAGACATAGTAGCAGGAGCGCCAAACGGAAGCCTCTGAAACTGTGTCCTACCCCCATCACAGGCAAGATAGAAAATAAAAACCAATATCTCATCTCAGAGGTAATGGGAAAGATTAGTGCCACACTCAGGGAGCTCAAGTAGGCCAGGGTAGTGGTCCCACTAGCGCAGGTCTCCATTTAATTCTACCCTCTGGCCCTCTGGTGAGATGAGATTGATCCTGGAAGAGGACAGAGTCCTTCACAAGCTTAATGAAGTATGAGCTGCACTGACAGCCCGGGGCCAGCAGCAGAGCAAGTTAACATGAAGGCAGTACAGCACACTAGGCCGTTGATGTAATGAACATGCTCTTCCCCACCGCTATCAGGAAAGCAGACCAGAAAGTTCCGTTCACATAAAACTGGCAATAGCATATATTTAGATTTTCTTCCTGAGCTGTGTTCTCTTCCATCCTCTGCCATGAAGTGGTCCAAAAGGTCTGGAGCATCTGAATGTTACATTGACCAACTCTCTGTGACATCATCCTGACCTGACCAACAAGAAGCATCTGGACTGTTGGAGGCTCTGGTAATTGACACACTCCAGAGTGTTGCAGATAAACCTTAGTAAATTCAGGAGCGTGCACCTTAGTGAAACTTTTAGGGGTCCAGAAGTCAGGGCATCTTATCCAGAATACAGGACACGTTACTGCATCTTGGCCCCACCACAAGAAAGCACAGCTCTTGGTAGTGCTCTTTGGATTTTGGAGCAGCATGTTCCATCCTTGAGAATACTACTTCAGTCCATACACAGTAATACAAAAGGATTCTAGTGGAGCCCAAATCAGGAATGGCACTGTAGCAAGTCAAGGCTATGGTATAGCCAAGACTCAGGCCATATGACCCAGCAGATCGTATGATGTAGTGGGAACAGATGCGATGTGGACCAACACCACAGTCAAAATGACAAATGTAAGCCTCCAGATTTCCAAAGCAAGTTCAGCTCATCTGCAGTGGACCATTGCCACCTATTGAAAAATAATACATGGTACACTATTGATAGAGACAGGACGCCTGATCACAGAGCTCCAAGTGGCCATGGATCTGGAATTGCCCATCATGACCTGCATTCTGAAAGAGTCACTAGGCCATATAGAAAAACACACTAGCCCAGTGTGTGATGAAGTAGTTTGATGGGAACAAGCATAAGTGGGGCTATTAGACACAAGCAAGCTGTATGAGCAGGTGTCCTTGACTCTCATGTGATCCCTCAGTATCATGGCATCAGCTCTCCTCAACTCTTATCCAATGGTTGTGGGAGCAACTGATGGCAGAAGCAAAAGCCCAGGCTTGGTTTATAGATGAGTCAGCTTGGGATGTAGCTCACTCACGGGTAGCCTTGAAAGATGGTGATGAGCCTGAATGGCTCACCCTAGATGATCTTGTTTTCCACTCCGGGTGGACATTTTAGTGGTGGTGTGATGGAGTTGTGGCTGCACAGAGACATAGGACTAGTAATTGGCAGAGACAGAATTCAAACCGAACAATCTATGATCCATGATATGTGCCCTTAACACTCTGCTGTTCTCATACTTTAGAAAAAACAGATTATTTTCTCATACTGTATACCAAAATAAATTCTAAATGGAATGATGATCTCAGCTTGAAAAGAAAAGAAAAGAAAAAAAATCACAAAAATACTGGAAGAAAACGTGAATTTTAAGTTTTTGTTACTATCATATTTAATAATGATTTTTGAATAAAAAAGGGCTTTTAATTTAAAAACTTATGACACAGGTAAAATATGCAGCTGGAGCTCAAATCACAGACAACATTTAATTTTTTGATATGCTGTAGACATGGGCAGAGTGCAAGAATGATGTCGAGGTGGGAGGAAAATGGGAGCATCATGCAAACACTTGATACAGAAGGAGCTGCAAGTGGCTCTCAAAATTGCAAAAAGATCAACCTCACCCATAATACAAGACATGGAAATTCCAACTATTCTAAGATACACCATTTCCCCATCAAATGTACAAATACCCACTGTGCAGGGATGAATCGGGAAAGTGCCAGTGTGATTGTTAATGAATTGAGCAGATTCTATGGACAACGACTTACTGAAGTGCATCCCAACCTGAAATGCACACTCTTGACCTTATTCCTCTGGCTCCCAGCCCACTGTATACTTTTCTCACAGCAGCCAGAATGCTCACTCCAAAATATGAGACAGCAGACCGCTCCTATGCTCAACCATCTCCAGTGGTTCTCATTCCTCTCGGAGCAAAACCAAAGTTCTTCAAATGGCTCATCATGATCCAGATCCCTTCTGGATTCCTGTGACTTCACTGCTAAGAGACTTCCTCATACTTGTCAGAGTCTCTCAATCATTTATCAAATATTTTTTGGAAACCCAAAGTATAAATAAAAGTGAACAGATCATATAATTTATAGTGATGAATTACATGATTAATCCCCAAATAAACACTACATATAACCACCACCCAAATCATGAAGTTGAAAACGACCAGCAACACCAGGTGCCTCTGCATCCCTGCCCAGCCACTGGCCAGGAAATTACTGTGCTGACTTCTCATCACACAGGTTCATAGAGCCTGTTCCTGAGCTTTGTATGAATAGAACAATATGCACTCCATAGTGTCTGGCTTCTCTTACTCAACAGTATGTTTGTGAGATTCTTTCATGTTCTGGGGAGCTGTAGTTTGCCTGTCCTTCCTGCATTAAGGTATCACTTATCATCCACCATCAGTTCGCATTGTGTCATGTCAGTTCAGAACACGTTGTCATATCACAGCACATCATGCATGTCAGGTCCCACCATGTCAGGCCATGTCATATCACATAATATCAAACCAGGTCACATCATGTCATATCAGGTCACGTCATATGTTGAGGGACTTCCCCATTTTAGAGTTGATGGGCACTAGAATTATTTCCAGTTTGGGTTATAATGATGGATCTGTGGACATTTCTGCATGTGTCTTCAGTGCACTTTTTTCAGTGCACTTTTGAGTATAGACCTAGGGGATGACATCTACCTGTGAACAACTGTGCACAATGCTGAATTTATTTTCAATGTGGTTGCACTCCCACCAGTACTGTATGAGTGTTCCAGTTACTGTAATTTTTTCCCAAATAGTTGTATAAAAATGGAAATTAATATATGAACCTTTATGTTTATTGCAGTATTATCTACAATAGCCAAGATATGAATCAACCGAAGTGTCCATAGACTGATGAATGGATAAAGAAGATGTGGTCTATATACACAGTGAAATATTACTCAGCCATCAAAAAGAATGAAATCTTGCCATTTGCAACAATGTGGATAGAACTAGAAGGTATTACGCTAAGTGAAATAAGTCAGTCAGAGAAAGACAAAAACCATATGATTTCACTCATATGTGGAATCTTAAAAAATAAAATAAAATAAAATAAAATAAAATAAAACACTCTTAAATACAGAGAACAAAGTGGTGGTTGCCAGAGGGAGGGGGTGGGGGCGGGTGAAGCTGATAAAGAGGGTTAAGAGGTACAAACTTCCAGTTATAAAATTAAGTAACGGAGATGAAAAGTACAGCATAGGGAATATACTCGATAATATTGTAATAACATTGTATAAAAATAATTGACATATCCTCAGTTTTCAAGAAAAAAATGGTTCATATTTCCTATGTTTTAATGTTTTATGATTCAGAACAAAACATTTAGAATAGTTAAAAACAAAAATTTCTCAATAATTTTAATTTTACTGGAAAAGTTGATAAACATAAGCACCAAGAGGTTATTACTAATTACGGTTGTACTGTATATCTATCTATCTTAAGAAAAGAGCAGCAGGCTTAGCGCTCAGCCACCCACCTCGGCCGCTGGCTTCCTGAGGTCTCAGGGCGACGCCGGCCTGTCCGCTCAGCGGGCTCATTACTCCCGGGAAAAGTGCTTTCTGCCTCTGGCCTTCCAAATTGGGGTCAGAATGTACATTTCCACACAATTTGAGTTTTCAACTTTCACATCTCTCGTTAAGCCCTTTATTAGTGGCTAGCTTCGCACAGACCATTTAAACATTTTCTGGCTTCTGATTGCCCAAGACCATCCACAACCTCTCACTGAAATAGCATTTGCCCTTACTTTTCCCCATGATTTTCTCAAACTGTAATCTTTTCCTAGTTCTTATGATCATAACCTTCAAATGAGAAAAAGCTAACCTAGGGCTGAGGGTAGGTTGCACACATCAGCCCTGGGGGTCAACTGCCAACTGAGCCATTGGAGCCGGGCTAGCTAGAGGTCCTTGCCTTTGCAGGTGTGGTCCTCCAAGTAGTCAAGTCCAGGGTTATAATTAAGATAATTATGATTATAGTTACAATTTGCGTGGAAGGGTTTAATGGGATCCATTCATGAGGAGGAGGAAGGCAGCTTAGTGTAGTCATCACCAGAGTCTCAGAGCCCTTAGTGGAAAACTTTGCTCTCCATAAGCCTATGTGACTGAGCCGACTGAGAGAAAGAGCAAGTGAGCACACTATAGTGGAATGATTTTTTTTTCCCTGCATTCTGAAAATTCCACAGAGTTTGATGTGGACTTACCTGTTCTGAGGGAAGCTGAGGTGTGTGATCGCGTATAACCTACTTCAACATTCACGTCCATTCCTGTAACTCTCTTTGGCTTAAACACGGACCATACTCTTTTTTTGTACCCATTATTTTAGTCAGTGGTTAACAAAATAAAAACGCTGAGATTACAGGCAAAAATTCTGAGGTCATCACCCCCAAAATTAGACAGACAGGAAAATACAGGAAATCACAACTTACTGGAGCAGAAAAGTTCCAGGGGCCAGAGCCCAGTAGGAAAGCCCAACCTATAATTAAACAGAAATAGCAAATAGTTGGAGGCTCCATGTGGACAGCTCTGAGAGACAAAGACTCCAATGGGGGTGCCCACATCTTTGTGGATTTTGCCTACAGAAGCTCTACCAGGTGCTCAAGAAAACAGGAGGAAATACCCCTGGGGCTTCTGGCAGGGGGGAGGGGAGAAGAAGCCCTTTTGAAAAGCCCCAGCACATTCTGCTCCTGACAAAGCCTTCCTGTAGAGAAACTATTTTATCTGAGCCTAACCTGTGGGGGTTTTATCAGAGCCTAGCTGACCTGGGGAAAGGGAAATATAAAAAACCAGCACGCTCCCCACCCCACCCCTATTCTGTCCTGCCTAAGGGGTGGAGGCAGAACTTAGAAGCACTCCTGAAGATTACCTTCCAGGGCTCTGCAACAGGATCAGAACTACAGGGCACCTCTTCCCACATGCCTCACCTCCACAGGCTTATTTACTATGCCTCCTTTTACCCAGGATGTCATGCCCAGCTTTCAACACAGAATTGTAACGCGTTCTAAAAGGACCCCAAAAGGGGCGCCTGGGTGGCACAGCGGTTAAGCGTCTGCCTTCGGCTCAGGGCGTGATCCCGGCATTATGGGATCGAGCCCCACATCAGGCTCCTCTGCTATGAGCCTGCTTCTTCCTCTCCCACTCCCCCTGCTTGTGTTCCCTCTCTCACTGGCTGTCTCTATCTCTGTCAAATAAATAAAATCTTTAAAAAAAATAAAAATAAAAAATAAAAGGACCCCAAAAAATGCAGTTGGAAGAGATAGAGCAAGCATCAGAACCAAGACAGATATGGTAGGAAAGTCGAAATGATCAGACCACCAACTTAGAGTCACTATGATTAAAATTCCTTAATGGAAAAAGTAGACGACATGCAAGAACAGAAGGGCAATGTAAACAGAGATGGGATTCTGAGAAAGAATAAAAAACAAGTAATAACAATCAAAAACAATGCAATAAAATGAGGAATGCCACTGATGGACTCAGTAGTAGCTTGGACACAACTGAGGAAGGAATCTCTGAGCTGGAGAATGAAACACAATCCCCATCTGAATCACAGTTGACTTCTTTGTAGAAATTGACACACTGAATCTACAATCATTCGAATTTGCAAGAGACCCAGTATAGTCCAAACAATCTTTAAAAGAAGAATAAAGTGGGAAGTCTCACTCTTCATGGTGTGAACTTACTATAGAGCAATAGTAGTCAAGAAAATGCTCTCCTACAGAAGAATAGCCATTATAGATCAATGGAAGAGAATAGAGAGTCCAGAAATAAACCCGTACATCAACAGTCAAATGATCTTCAACCAGCATGCCAAGACCATCCAATTTGGAAAGAATAGTCTTTTCAACAAATGGTGCTGGGACAATTGGACGGCCACATGCAAAAGAATGAATCTGAACACTTACCTCACACCATGCATAAAAGTTAACTCAAAATGGATCAAAGACCTAAATGCAATAACAATAAAACTCTTAGAAGAAAACGTAGGAGTAAATCTTCATGACTTTGGATTTGACAAATGATTCTTACATAGGACACCAAAAGTACAAACAATAATAAGAAAAAAAAAGATTCATTGGACTTTATCAAAATTAAAACCTGTGCTGGAAAGAACATCATCAAGGAAGTAAAAAGATGCACAACAGGATGGGAGAAAAATCATATATCAGATAAAGAACTTCTACAAAAAATACATGAAGAACACTTGTAACTCAATGATAAAAAGACTAATAATCCAAATAAAACATTGGCAAAGGATCTGAATAGACATTTCTCCAAAGAAGACATACAAATGACCAATATGCACATACAAAGATCTTCCACATTTTTAGACAACAAATTAAATCAAAACCATAATGAGATACCACCTCTATCCAGTAGGATGGCAAGAACCAAAGTCAGATAACAAGTAATTTGACAAGTATGTGGAAAATCAAAACAGTCATACACCACCAGTGGGAATGGAAAACGGTGTCGCTACTCGGAAAACAGTTTGGCGGTTCTTCAAAGTATGAAATACACAGTTTCCACATGACCCAGCATTTCTACTCCTAGGTATATACCCAAGAGAAATGAAAACTTGTGTCCACACATACGTTTATTCACAAATATTTATACCAGCATTGTTCACAATAGTCGAGAAGTGCAAACAGCCCCAAAGCTCATCAATTGACAAAACACAGTATACCTATACAATGGAATATTACTTGGCCATAAAAAGCAGTGAGGGAGTAGTACATGCTTCAGCATGGATGGACCTTGAATAGTTATGCTAAGTGAAAGCAGCCAGTCATAACAAGTGTTGTGTGGCTGTAGATCAGAAATGTCTAGAGCAGGGAATCCAGAGATGGAAAGTGGATGCAGCAGGTTCATGGTCGCTCAGGGCTGGGGGGGTAGTTGAGATGGGTGGGTGGGCAAGTGACACCTAATGGGGGGGCTGGGAGTGTTCTAAAATGGACTGTACTGGCTGCACATGTCTGTGAATACACTAAAAAACTGTAGACTGAACACTCTAAATGGGTAAATTCTTTGGTTTGTGAATTATATCTCAATAATGCTGATTAAAAAAAAAAAAAGAATACTCCACAAACCTACTGCCTGACACACGCCCCATCCTTACAGACATGCTCACGCTCCAGAGTCCCTATCACACGCAGAGATACAGCTTAGGTCTTCCTGTTGAGTCAAACCAGTTCCTACTTGAAATAAGGAGAAGGAGAACATTCTTCTTGATTTTTGACATCTCTGACTAATTAAAAATATATAAAATTTGAACAGTCTGGTAAGTGTATTTAGAACTAATTAATTCTAAGTAGTTTTTGGTAAGCTTTTGTTTTAATCGTTTTTATTAAATAGATAAGCTAGATGAGGGACAATTTTTTTTTAAGATTTTATTTATTTATTTGACAGAGACAGCCAGCGAGAGAGGGAGCACAGCAGGGGGAGTGGGAGAGGAAGAAGCAGGCTCCCAGCGGAGGAGCCTGATGTGGGACTTGATCCCGGAACGCCGGGATCACGCCCTGAGCCGAAGGCAGACGCTTAACGACTGCGCTACCCAGGCGCCCCAGATGAGGGACAACTTAATTTTTAAAAAGAGTCTGCTTGAAAAGGGGAACCATCTCTGAAGTTCTTTGAAATAATCTAAGTTTCCCTAAATGAACATATTCAAAACTAATCACCTCAGTGTAAGTCCAACAAGAGGACGGTTGTTGGGATCTGTTAGTTCATTGGATGACAATTGTGATCTGGAGGTTAACCCAGTGTTGGCGCTTATGCACAGGTATATATCAGGGCCTCTGCTGTATGCTCTGGGCCATTTTCCAGGTGCTGCATCAGACAAGACCATCCTCATTAAATTTTGTGGAAGTGGAAGGGCTCAGAAAAACAGTAAACAAGTAAATAACTAGATAGGATTATAGGAGATACTGTCAAATTCTACCAATACTACATTAATTAATTAATTAATTAATTAATTAATTAAGTTTTTTAGCAAGTGCCTTGGAGGGGTTTATTTAAGACCCAGAGATCAGAGGAGGCCTCTCTGAATAGGTGATATTTTTACATGATAGATAAAGCTATTTAGTCATTCTGCGTGTTTTCCAGAATAGATTTCCAGTTAATACTGCAGCTAATTAAGATGCACTGCTATGCACATTTTGATGGGGGAAATCACAAGGATAGTTAATAATTTATATTATGTTCTATACCTTTTGGCTTTTGTTAAATGTGCTAATAAAGAAACTTTCTTGTCAATGAGCTATAACCAGAAATTTTACAGTCAACTCTCGCTAACATGAAGTAACAAAGGAGTTGTCTACCTATACCTTTAATTGCATTCAGGCTAGAAAAACGATTTGAACTGATATTGACTTCTTCCATTTCTTCTCCAAACAAATTAACAAAAGATGCAAAAAGCAACATTTTCCATAGGGTATTCTTTGGAACACTAGATCCAAGGAATGATATGTTTTAGGTAAAACAGAGATCACAAAAACGCATGAAAAAGGGGTTTATACAAAGTTAAACTGTTTTTGGCTTTTTGCTTTGTTGTTGTTTTGTTCTGTGTTTTCCCTCTACTGGGCCTTTCAGAGTGGTTATGCTGGCAGCTGCTTTGGAACTGACCTGGGTCAGCCCAGGAACTGACCTGCCTTAGCCGGCGTGCCCAGGCTTCTTGGAGCTAGGAATAGCACTTTGTGCTCCGGGCACATCATGCATTGTAGCAAATGGGTGTAGGTTTTCCTTGACTGCTTTCTTTTTCTTTTTTTTTTTCACATTCACATCAGCTCAAACAAAGGTAACATAGTATTAGGAAACTATTCTAAGCCACCCTCCCCCCCCAAAAGTCCTTCCGAGCTACACTTTCTTTTTCCATGAAATGGACAAAGTCTCTGCCCTGACCAGTTGCACAAAGTTGATGGCAGAATCTAATGCCAAGTTTAAGTGTCATTATTACCATAATCATCTCCAAAGAAAGCATGCAGAGATGGCCTGTGTCCCACAAATGTTTGGTAAATCAGTAGAAGGAATTTGACGAAGTATTTTGTCCCTAGCTTACTTGGATTTATTGGACAAACGGTGGTCAAGTGCTGCGAGGCAGAGAACACCCAGCCTTCCTGGGGGAGGCAGACAGCAAGCAGGCAGAAGAATAACATGATTCTGAGTCTCACAGGCAGCAAGAAATATGTAAGAAGGGAAAGGATAGGAGTGACCGAGTACATGAGGCATTTTATGATTGTCCAGGAAACCTTTGAGGAAATAGCATCTTATGAAGTCCTAGCAGAACCGGAATGAGGAGCCCCACGCTAAGTGCAGAGCATGCCAACCTCTACGTGGGGAAACTGGCAATTGCAACAGCCTTGAAGCCACAAAGGACTATTAATAATCCAAAATTAAGTAATGCCTAATATGCAATGGGTCTAGCTCGAGACATAAGATAGCAATATAATCCAAGTTTAAACTGAGAAGGGAAAAATATCAGTTTTCATGATGGCTTTATGGCTGACATTATTACTGAGGAAGTCCTTTACCGATGGGCTGAGCTAATGCAGAAAACTGATGCAAATCAATAGTTTGTATACATAAATTGTTTCCCTTTAGCATACAAGGATTTGAGGCATGGAACAACAAAAGTAAAGGAGATTATGATTCACACCTCTGTCAAAAGACCTGTTCAATATCAACAAAACAAAAATAAACACACAAGGAATTCACCAACTCACAACCATGACAGTCACAACTAGTGTTGGCTTCATCACTTTAGAAAAACCACATAAGAGGCACCTGGGTGGCTCAGTCGTTAAGCATCTGCCTTCGGCTCAGGGTGTGATCTCAGGGTCCTGGGATCAAGCCCCACATCAGGCTCCTCCACTGGGAGCCTGCTTCTTCCTCTCCCACTCCCCCTGCTTGTGTTCCTTCTTGCTGGCTGTCTTTCTCTCTGTCTAATAAATGAATAAAAATCTTTTAAAAAAGATTTTATAAATAATTTAATAAAAATATTTTTATATTTTTATATAATTTAATAAAATTTTTAAAATTAATAAAAAATAAATAAAAACCACACAAGGGGCACCTGGGTGGTTCAGTCAGTTGAGCGTCAGACTCGGTTTCAGCTCAGGTCATGATCTCAGTCGTGGGATCCAGCCCCACATCGAGCTCCATGCTCAGTGGGGAGTCTGCTTGAGATTCTCTCTCCCTCCCCAAAATAAATAAATAAATCTTTAACAATCACACGCAAAATTGTTTGCTGCCAAAATTAATGTAAATTAAGATAATAACAGTGGAACATTTTTCAAACCAAACAATTTAAAATACATTTATGGCTGGTCAATGAGTTCACAAGGGCAGGCGGTGCACTACAGGAGGCCCAGATCTGTCACCACCACCACAAGGGTCTCTGGCCCAGTGAGTGGAGTTTGGTAGTAATTCTTGCTTCAAGTTAAAAACAAAAACAAAACCCACACACATTTAAAAGTAGTTATGACACAGAATGCATGATCTGTAGAAGAAAAAAATTGGCAGCTGGACTTCATTATAATCAAACATTTCTGCTAAAGACACTTAAGAGAATGAGAAGTCAAGCCACAGACAGGGAGAAAATCCTTGCCAAACACATATCTGATAGAATACTAGTATCCCAAATATACAAAGAACTTCTAAAACTCAAAAGTAAAACAACTCAATTAAAAAGTGGGTAAAAGATCTGAACGTGCTCCTCCCGGAAGATGACATACCGCAGGTGGGAAAATGCCCAACAGCCTATGCCATCAGGGAGATGCCAATTAGCACAACGCTGAGATGCCACTGCACCACTGTGAGAATGGCCATGATCCGAAACACTGACATCATCAGGTGCTGCCAAAGACGTGGGGCAGCAGGAGTGCTCACTCATTGCTGCTGGGAACACAAAACAGTGATGCTACCTTGGAGGACAGTTTGGTGGTTTCTTTCAAAATGAAACTACTCTTACCTTATGAACCAGCAATCGTGTTCCTTGGTGTTTACCCAAATGAGCTGAGTTAAAAACTTAGGTCCACACAAAAACCTGCACATGGATATTTAGAACAGCCTCATTCATAACGCCTACCACTTGGAAGCAACCAAGATGTCCTTCAGTCGGTGAGTTGATAAATGAACTGTGGTCCATCCAGACAGCAGAATATTACTGAGCACTAAAAAGCAATGAGTTAACAAGCCATAAAAAGACATGGAGGAAACTCAAATGCATACTACTAAGTAAAAAAAGCCAGCCAGTCTGTAAAGTCTCCATTCTGTGTGATTCCAGCTCTCTGACATTCTGGAAAAGGCAGAACTACGGAGACAGTCAACAGATGGGTGGTTTCCAGGGTTTTGGGCAGGGGAGGGGCGGAAGGGATGAACAGGTGGAGCACGGGGGGATTTTAGGTCAGTGAAATTGTTCTGTGTGACATTTTAATGGTGGATACATGACATTATACATTTGTCTGGACCCACAGAACTGCACAATGCAGAGTACCTAACATAAAGTATGGACTTGAGTTAACAGTAATGTTTCAATATTAGTTCCTCAGTTTTAGCAATGTGCCACACTAATTCAGAATGTTAATAACCAGGGAACCTGTGGAGGTGGGGAGAGGGGTTAGATGGGAATCCTCTATACTTTCTGCTCATTTTTCTGTAAACTTAAAAAGGCTCTAAAAATAAAGCATATTAATTAAAAATGAAATAAACAATATAATTATAATGTCAAAAACTCTTATTAATTTGTCTTAAACACCAGCACATTAGAATTAGAGCTAATCCTTCAAAATATCACAACTGCCTCAATCCTGTGATGTTCTTTCTCATAACACAGGGTGAAGAAATATGGAATATATTTATTCTCATGAGGTTGTTCCAGTGGCTTTATCACTCCTCTATGGTATGTATGACCTTCATTCGCTAACGTTTCCCACACAGTACAATTTATTCACCTGGAGATTATCATGGCCGCTGTTAATATCATTAAAGAGTTGACAGGGGTGCCTGGGTGGCTCAGTCAATGAAGCATCTGCCTTCGGCTCAGGTCATGATCTCGGGTCCTGGGATCAAGCCCCACATCAGGCTCCATGCTCAGTGGGGAGTCTACTTCTCCCTCTCTCTCTGTCCCTGCTCCTCTGTGCTCACGCGCTCTTGCTCTCTCCCAAATAAATCTTAAAAAAAAAAAAAAAAAAGAATTGACAAACTAGTTTCTAAATAAAACCTGCTTAAATGGAAAGCCTAGAAGGATTTGTCTCTGTCCACCCAAAAAGGACGTCCCAGGACTGCTCTTCCATAGTGCTGGGCAGGTATCTACACCGTCTCCCTGCCAGGGAAGGCTGGAAGGCTGCATTCTGGGGACTGAGCCCTGCAAGTACGTTACCCCTACTTGTTCACATTGGCCACTGTTGTTTCTCCGTTCCTTGTAAAGTAGCTCTGCCCCTCTGCCCTGAGCATGCACTCTTCCCTGGGTCTGGCACCTCACGCCGTCCCCCAGGTGATGGCCACCACCTCCGGGACCCTGACCAACCAGCTGGTCTCCTGGTGTCCACCCTCATGCTGCCACAGCGTCCACTCTGCTGTGAGAGTAAACCTAGCCTGCTCCAGCGCAAACCAAGACATGT
Source organism: Ursus maritimus (assembly GCF_017311325.1). Lineage (NCBI taxonomy): Eukaryota > Metazoa > Chordata > Mammalia > Carnivora > Ursidae > Ursus > Ursus maritimus. The sequence goes on along the minus strand of NW_024426774.1, from coordinate 8,188,435 downwards.
CTCTACTTAACGGTTGGCTCTAAAACAAAGTACAAATGTGTGAGGTGCCCTGGCATGCCCGCCCTCCCAGCCTCAGTGACTTGGCTCCCGCCCCCTCCCAGCTGCCGACACCTCCCTCTCCCAGACCCTCGTCTGGGGGTCCCAGCCCTGGCGAGCCTCCCACCACCTCCGTGAGAGAGACCTGTTCCTTCTTATGCTTCTAAAGAATGATGTTCCCTCCTTCCCAGCTCTTTCCATATTTGTAATATTGCAGTAATCAATGCGATTATTTTACCCATGTCTCTCTCACTACTGTAAGCTTCACACGGTGTCCTCCCCTCCCTCATCATACTACCTAAGCACTTAGGGTCATGGCACGTAATTAATGACATTTGGTATCTCCTGAATGGGGCCATGTCTTTTGCTCCCGCTAACACTGGCTCTTCACGCTCAAAGAGGTGACCAAAACCAGCCACTAGCCAACCTCCCAGCCTTGAGACCGCCGTCCCTTAACACTGCAGCCAGAGAGGTCCAACCAGGCACAAGTCTGATCATGCAAATTCTGATGTTAAGATTTCTAATAGCTCCCCCCACTACACTCAAAATATATCCCAAACCCTTTAGGATGTATGCAATACTTTGTATGGTTTATACTCTGCTTATCTGTGTAGCTATATATATAGCTAGAGGTGTAAATTACCCTCTCTGTATCCCGTGCAAAGTGTACCCTTCAGCCATACTGAATTACTTACAGGTTACCCAAACAGACCAAGTCAGGGGATGGGAGATAAGCCCATGAAACAGGCTTGGACCTTACAAATGTTTCTAGGTTCTAGTGGTTGGGGACATGCCAGCATATCCCCTGACTGATGAAAGCACACTACCACTCACCACAAAGGAAGATGACGTTTTTAGGGCCTCTACAGATTCTGGACACAAATACGCCACCTTTGAGTGTGTGCCCGGTCCATTTGCTGAGTAACCATAGAGCTATCCCTTCCCAGTCGGACTCACGTCAGGATGTAGCAGACCCAAGTCATAATGCCGGCTGCCATGTTGTTCGGATTTACAGGCCGCATGGGCCTAGCAGACCTCCAATTAGCTGGGGCAGACAGGGACTCAGTGTGGAGCTTCTGACACTCCCCCACAGGAAATCACATCGCAGACCTCTGCAGTGTGAGCAAAACCGTGATTTTTCCTACAAATACTTTCCTGTGAGAGTCTGGCTTGCTTCAGGGCCATGACGTAGACAGCACAGCTAACCACGAGGCCCCAAGTAGCCCCTGAAAACAACGCATTATGTACTATGTGTGTGAATGTGGGGGAGTTCCAGTTGGGTCATTAACTCGTGGCCTAGATGGCAGCAGAATCAAGGCACGTTGTTCCTTCTCCTCCCCCACAGCCATGGCTACATGGGGCTAGGGGCCCCTGTAACAAGCTGATTCAGTAAGAACATGTGGGCCTGGCTCACAGGAGCACCTGTGTGATGAGCTCACAGCAGACAGAGGTGATCCTGCACACCCTTGCAGGGGTGTTCCCGCTGAGCACGGGGGGAGGAAGTCCTACCAAGGGCAGGAACTGAAACCGTCCCCTGCTCACCTACTTTTTCAGGAGACATGTCCAGGAGAAGTATGGATGTACGGGGACTTACAGGCAGTGGCTACCATTCAGCCTTGTGCCCAGAGTGTGGGCAGAACACACGTGGAGGGCAGGTGACAAGGTCTGTAGAAAAGTGTGCAGATGACCCATCCAGGCGGGGAGAGTGTGGAGGGGGTCCCAGTCCACGTGAGGGCTTGATGAAGACTCGCTGAGGAGAAGACTCACCATGAACCAGGGACGAGGGGGCTCTCTGGTGAGTTCTCCACCTTCCCCAAGCCCCTGGCACTTATGAGGTGCGCACACTTGCACACTGACCACCGCAGCAGGGACGAGGCTGTGTGCGGGCTCCACAGAGTGGACTCTTCCATCCACGGTTGACCTGGCTGCTGCCTGCATTACCTGCCAGGCCCCCGGAACAAAGTAGCACAAACTGGGTGGCTTAGGCTTAACACAAGAGGAAGCTATTTTCTCAGAGATCCAGAGGCCAGAAGAATGAATGCAAGGTGTGGGCAGCAAAGCCATGTTCCCTCCCTCTGGAAGGGGGTCCTTCCTTGCCTTGTCCAGCTTCCGGGGCAGGCTGGCCGTCCAGGCATGCCTCGGCTGCAGCTGCATCGCACAGATGGCTGCCTGCACCGTCCAGTGGCGTCCTTCCCTCTGGGCACATCTCCGCGCCCAAACTTCCCTCATATTATAAGGACCCAGTCACTGGAGTAGGGGCCACCTCATCTTGACTCTGGTACCTCTTATTTGAACACAGGTACCCAGGGTTAAGACTTGAACAGTCGTTTTGGGGGACATGATCGAACCCGTAGCACTGTCACTGCGGAGCACCCCACTCTTCGCACGGAACAAGTCAGTGCTGAGCCCCTGATGCAGCACCGCTTCTGATGGGGCGGGGATCCAAGCAGCCACCTGTGGGCAGGCCGGTCACACAACAGCATTTCCAACAGGAGTGAGAATTATCTCCTCGCTGAAAGGCGGCACACACTCTGCAATTGGATTCTCCTGAAATCATTTTGCCAGCACCGCCATTCATGGGTCTCGGGGATGCTTCACGACTGCGTGCTCTCCTGCTCGATGCCGCCTCCGACCAAGGAAGCAGCGGTCTGCACGGTAGGGAGGCAGTGGGCACGTGCCCCTTCCTGGCCCCGCCATACACTCTGCCATCCAGAAGCTCTCGCTCAGGACTGAAACACACACCACGAGGAGACCACTGTCTGTGAGACTAGATCCTGTCCTGCAGGCTGGGGTGCACGTGCCTGGAACCAGCAACCAACAGCATCCCGAAAGCAGGGATCCTGGAGTCGAGGACGTGAAGCAGGAGGGACTGATTCCTCTACCGACAGCAGCTACCAACCCACTGGAAACATTTTGTTGTGTCTCTGGATCTCCAGCTCCTCCTGGTCTGGAATTTTGAGTCTGCTAAAGTGAAACTTGGTGGAAACAACAATGGGTTCTTTGAAGTGGAAGCTGACTCGGCGCCATCGTCACTTGGGGCTCCTCATGCCATCAATCATCTGTCAGCAAAAGGAGTCACGGCACCGTTGGGGATGAGTTATTCCAGCCACAGAGGGGAAATAGGGCTGCTGCTCTGCAGGGGGACTGGGATCTAGACCACAAGACATGCTTGGGAGAGCCTCGACCACGTTCCGTAAACATGAATAGATAAATACCCCAATTCAACAACAGTAAGCATGCTAAGGACCCAGACCATTCAATAATAAGCCCTGCTCCCCCAGCAGGATAACTGCACGAAGAATGGACAAGTTGTAAATACATGACTGCAAACTCCAGTTGCAAGACTGGTTAAAGAAATGAGACGGTAGCATCATGCTAATGTTCTTGGTTTTATATACAGAAGTAGGTAATACACATAATACGTATTTATATATATGTACTTTTATCTGAGGAGCTTGTATTTGGCTAACTTGTAAAGTTAGCCTGTAGGATAGAGAATGCACAGGTGGGATTTTTGTGTCTTTGTTTTCTTTCTTGTAAACCACTTTATCTAGGTATCACCGATCTGCAAGGAGCCGTGTGTATTTGACCAGTGCAGTGTGGTGGGGTTGGAGATATGCACACGCCTGTGAAAACGTCCCCATTAAACCCTCCATTGCCTCCAAAGTTTGCTCCCCCAGTCTGTGTGTCATTATTATCTGTTGTCCTGGAATTCATGCCGCGCGGGATGGGGATGGCGGCAGGTGGGAGTCAGGGTCCCAGTTAGGGAGCACGACGAGCCTCCGGGAGCAGGGCAGGCAAAAGCAGCAGGTGCCCCCCTGGCAGGGCCTGGCAGTGTCTCCACAGGAAGGGGTTGTTTACTGGGGGTGACAAGCCAGGACAACCATGGGCCAGCTACGGTTCCGCTGATGTTCAGCCCCTCCCCAGATGGCTTCTCCTCGGGTCCTAGAGTGGGAGTCTGGGATGAGCACGAGAATGTGGAGGGTAGACATGTTTTCTTTTCTTGCTCTGCTGGATGCAGGCTATTTGGCAGCCCCATCAGCAGCCCACTGGACTCCCCACCGGACAGCAGCCAGTAGGAGCTCCAGAGCTCCCCCCACAGGAGAGTGCAGTCTCAGCAAGACACCACCCAGTGACTTCTCAGTCCCCTGAGCCCAGGTTCACCCCAGGGTAGCCATCCATGACCCAGCCGTGGCTCCTCACTTCTCCCCGCAGCCCCCTCCCTCCCTTTCCACACTCCTGGTTTTTGTTTGCTTGACTCATCAGTGACTGATAACCCCATCTTCATTCTTCCTGGACCAACTCACTCTGCAACTCATGACCTCTTCCTTTACCTGCCAGTTTAAGGATGGCCCCCGGCGCTTCATCCCCAGGACTCCGCTAGACTGTGAGCCCCTTCAGGATATGGGTGGTGCTTACTCACTTGGAGTCTGATCATTTTACACCTCTGGCTACCATACATAGCTCTGATGCCTAACACATCGTAACTGCTAGATAAATGCTGAATGAACAGCTTCATTTTGTATCATAACTCCGGTTAGATCTACCTGGCAATGAGTCTGATATCCAAGTCTACAGATGACTGCTCTCCAGAGCAGATTATTGACCAGAGCTTCTCAAAGGCACCTGCAATTCTTTGTGATCCAAATCACATGTGTTCACACCCCATCTCAAAATTCCAGTATTTGTGTGTTTAGTAACGTCACCAGCTCCTGGCATCTAGAATTAGAGTTCTCAGCCTTAAGTCCAAGCCTGGCACAGCTCACCTCCTGTATAACAGTGTAGCTGTGGACAGTGCTCCCTGCCCTACGCGGCCCCTACCCTCCATGGCCGCCATCCTGCTCCGCGATCACAAGGCTGGGCTTCCCTCTGATCTGTGCCTCTGGTCTCTCTGGTCTGAAACCCAGGGGGACTCTCCTCCATGGTGAACCCAAGCATACCTGCTCAGCTTAAGATCTGTGTGTCCTCCCAACTTCGGCATCCCCCAGGGCTCAGGTGGGAGGCTTCCCCTCGTCCGGGCTGCTCTCCCAGCCAGGTGGAGACCTGTGCTAACTCCTGCCCAGGGAGGGATTTCCCTGGAGTTCTCTCTTCTGTCTCCCGCCTGGAGCAGGAGGAGGGTGTCAAGCCCGTTTGCCGCCCTCATACCTGTCCAGGGTCACTCTTGAACTCCCAGCGTTTCCTTCCCACACTGGCACCAGAGTAATCCTTTTCCTGTGTGAAAAATTAATATCATATAGTCCATCAGCTCTCCCAGTAACAAAGGCAAAACAAAAACTCCTTGCCCTATCGTTTCCTGTGTCCTGCGTGGAACCAAATTACCCGATGATGTCACCGAATTCTCAAGCATCTCACTTATTTTACTTCTTCTTTGTTTCAGAGCTGAGTCTAGTAAGTCCGGGCCACCCCTCCCATATGCACTCAGGACGGCTGTCTCAGCACACACCACACCGTGTGTTTGGTGTGAGATCGGTGAAGGCAGCCTCCTCCCTTCATCACCCACACAGCACATAACGGAATCCAACTTTAATTTGATTTTTTGTCCCACACAATTGAAAATCAAACAAATAGTGGAGGTCTTTGGGGTTGCATTGCTGGCAGGCATAATGTTTTGAAGAATGCAGCCCCCTGGGCACCTCCCCAGGGTCATCCCGGTTCAGAAGGTGGCGACCCTCCCACAGGCAGACGGACAGGCTGGTGTCCCAGTCAGGCTCGCATGCGCCTTTGTCCTGCTCAGCACAGAGACCGCAAGAGACCACCACAGAGACCTTCTTCCCAGCTTCTAGCCAAGCACGGTCCTGAACTTCCCTCAGTTGGGCTGTTTGATTCCCATTCCTGAACACAGACAGCTCATTGCTGGTGCTGGGGGTCCTCCCAAAGCATGGGAGGCCTTGGGGAGTGCCTGGGATACTTGGGAAATATCCAGGATTATTTTTCATGTAGATTTTCTTTTGGCTGTATGTTGAAAGTGCATCATAGCCTCAGAAGCGTAACTAATTAAGGTGCTCAATGTTTTTCTCCCCAGGTCCTGCCAGAGAGGAGCCCCGTCCGGTGCAGGACCCACCACGTCTCCACGCGGCCAGGCTGGCAGTCTCCTCTCGTCATTCCCGGCACGTGGCTTTCGCTCTGCATGCAGCCACCTGCCACACCAGCGGTTCCTTCCTACGCGGGCAGACAGGGGCAAGTGGCCACGGGTGGCCGTGAGTCTGCAAACCCCCAAACACGCACAGCTCCCAGGCAGCTTCCGTCAGGCCTCGTTGGCCCCAACTCTGTCATGGGGTCACCCTGCGAAAAGGGAGGCTGAGGCTGGAACCAGAGAGGGTGCTTCATTGTCCCGAGCCCACCGCCCCTTGGGTACTGTGGGGCCATGTGCGAGAAGCCATAATTCCTCCTCACTGTACGGAAACTGCTTTCATGTCTGGAAAGTTAGCTTCTGGCAATTTCAAAATTAAACCTGGTATTTCCCCACAGAAAACTGATCAAAAAGTAATACCCATTTCTCCCTTATTTCCATTTTGAAAAGGCAAAACCAGAAATCCTCGATGCCAACTATATCAAGGAAATAAATTAAAGGATTCAATTCAGTTGGACACATGGACATGCAAAGTACTGCGTACGTTACAGGCAGCGGACGAGCGTGAATGAGGGCTGGTCTCTGCTCCCTGGGAGTCCGCAGTCTAGTGGGAGCTGTCACCGGGGGATGCCCTACCCTTTGATGGTACGTAAAGTTGTCTGGAATCTCAGTTCCACTTCAGTAAGCAAATCTAATGTCCCCTCCACATTTTTACACATCCATAATGGAGAGGAGAAGAAGGGGTTTATATTTACACGTTCACGTCTGGTTACTGAGCTCTTCTTGACCATGGATGTGTGGAACCCATTTTCCCCTTCTCAGTCCTCTCCCATGCACGCACACCTGCACCCTCACTTACACACACTCACCCCACACACTCAAACATATGCACATTCATATGCACACTCGCTCACGCGCACTCACTCTCACACATGCACACTCAAGCACTCGCACACTCACACGTACTCACACACTCTCATACCCATGCACTCTCACACTCAAGCACATGCACACACTCATGCACACTCACATGTACACACACACATCCACAAATGTGCACGCACACACAGACCTTTCCACGGTAGCAGACTTTATAAAGACTTAGAAAGGTGAAGTGAACTGACATTAAAAATGCAAACAGATCATAGCCCAGATTTTAAGTCCCTTGACATTTCTGGCTGACGCCTGGTCCAGCCCCCACAATTACACACCTCTTCACTGCTCCCACCTGCACCTGCTCTTGGCAGCTTCAAAAAACCCACTTTATTGTAAAAGCAGTCCAGGTTTTTCTATTCCCTACCAAAAACCCTGAGTTCCAGATTTCTCTTTGAATACATATCCATTTATTTATCCATTTGTTCATTCAACAAAAATTAATGAGTACCTACAGAGAGCCAGACACCCTACTGGGTGCTACTGATATAACAGTGAGCAGAACAGGCATGCTCTTTGCACTCGTGGGGCAGAGAATAGATCATGACGTAGTAGAGACAATATATATGAATCAAAGAATCACACAATCGGTGTAAGACTCTGGTTGCAACAAGTCTGACATGTGATGAGTGTGTGGAATCATGAAACAATGAGACAGGAGTATTTGACTTGTTCCAGAAGCTTCAGGAAGAATTGCCTGAGATGTAATGATAATGCAGACTCACACCTGGAGGACATGGAAGACTAGCAGGGAGAAGGGTTAGGGAGAGGAGAAAATCAGACAGAGGAAGTGCATGGGAGCCTGGGGAGTCAATGGGGAGGCCCATCTGGAGAAGAGAAAGACCAGCATGCTGGCTGCACAGACAAGGTGCCGTGTGGTGCCAGATGAGGCTGGCACAGAAGGAAGCGTGCACACTCTGCTTGGCTGCCCGGGGCGTACAGATGATGTCAGTCTGCACCCCAGGAGGAGCCAAGAGCTTGGAGAGTTTGAGACGGAGGCGTGGTATGAACCAGGTTCTTCACTGAAATGGATGGTTCACATTGCAGTTAGAGAAGGTACTGACGGGCAGAGAGGAAATGCAACCGCAGTGAAGTGTCCGGAGTGGAGATGACCATCGCTTGATCCAGGAAGCAGAGTGGACGAGAGATGTGCAAGGTTTGAAGGACAGTTGGAGGATGAAATGGACAGGACTTGGGGAGTGCTACTGGAGAGAGAGAGTTCTAAGACAAGCGAGGGGTCCAAGATGATTTCTACATTCTCACTCCGCTTATGCCAGAGTGACTGACACTGCACCAAAACAATATATGCAAATAGCAACTAAATGTACCGAAGATGCTCAACCGTGTTGGTCACTGGACAAAGGCGGATGAGCCATAAAGAAAGACTGCTGTATACCTACTGCAATGTCCGAAACTAAGGAACCCCGCTAGCACCGAGCGAAGGCAAGTACGGGCAGCAACTGCCCTTCTTAAGAGTTGCTGGCGGAAGTAGGAAGTGGTTTGACCAGTTTGCAGAACAGTTGGGCAGCTGCTCACTGATCTAATTTATGCCTTGAATGTGCTGGGCCCTGCCTCGCTTCTGGGCCTTCGCACTCAGCAGCTTCTTGCCTGGCCTGCTCTCCCCTCCCCTCGGTCCTCCACTCAGTCAATGTCTACTTGCTCTTCAGGCTCAACTCAGACGTAACTTTTGAAGCTTTCCCATTTCTGATAGACCAGGTAAGGCTCACTGTTAAAATACTCCCGTGGTGCCCTGTACCCCTTCTTTATAGGATATCTAAGATGATTAATGATGATTAATTTATTATTATCAATTATTAATTTAATTATTTAAATTGCTAACGAAAATGGTAATTTGTTATTTAATTTCCTACCCCTCCATTGGGATGTCAGCTCTGCAAGGGCAGGACATGTTCCCTCTCTAACAACGCTATGGCCTCAGCACCTAGTATGTGTTCAAATGTTTCTGGAAATGAATGAATGAATTAGTGTAGGAAACACGGGGAGAGGAAAGTGGGAGAAAAAAAGCAATGTGCTTGATTTTGCATACCATGAGTTTAAAGTATTTGTGGAATGTTTAAAAGGCTTCTTCTCAGAAATTATTCAAAATCTGGCTTGGTAAAACTTGAATTGATTAAATTATCTTGCTCGCTTGAGGAATATAAGAAGAGAAGGAAACATTTGAGCTGCACGTTGTAAGGGAAATATGATGGTGATGGGCAGGGGAAAACCATGGATGCTGCAAGAAAGTTTGTGGCAGGTCATTACCATTTTGGAGCAATTTAGATTTTATTTATTTGTACACAATTTTGATTGCTTGCTCGATTGAAAAATACTCATGGAAAGTAAGAATATATTAGCAATAGTTTTATGCTTAATTGATGAAATAAATAAAAGTAAGCTAAACTGATGATATGAGCTCACATTTTGAAAAATTCAAGCCCATTGTTTCTAAAATCAAGTGTGGATAAGTCTGATTTCCATACACTGGTTTGGTGATATTGAAGTCGGAAAGTATTTCGAAATGAAAAGTTAAAAATTAACTTTTGTACACCTGAAACTAATGTAATGTTGTCAACTATACTCCAATAAATGAATAAGGAAACAAATAAATACTTAAATTTTAAGGCTGGGTAGATAATCTGCAGTAGACTGTGATCTCCCCATAAATACCCCAAGTGGTCATCCAACTCTTTGAGGCCTGAATGTGCTCCTTGATCTGTTTCACTCCTGACTCCTTGATGCACACTTTCCTCTTGTTTGTGTAGGATTGTTCACTTTTGCGTTCCTTCTCCCCCTCCCTCCTTTTTTTCCCTAGTATTTACTAAGTGCCATTATGTGCAAAACACAGTCTTTGGCAGTGTCGAGGATTGAAGAAAATACGTGTTTTTCTTGTCCTTGAGTAAATTCCACTGGGGAGCCAGGTCTGTGAACGAACAAGTCAACAGCCACCATCCAATATAATAACCATCAGGAAAGCTACGAGTCGCCATGGCCACTCAGAGGGAGAAGCTAATGTGGGTCCTGCATTCTTCCCCAACTTTTGTATGCTGCTTTGTGACGACCCCAGACAGAGGCTGCCCACCACAGGAAGCTGATGTTCCCAGGAGTGAGGGCTTTCTGACGAACACAGTGAGTCTAGGAACAGGAGCTGCCATATTAGAACCCAGCTCCCAGAGATGTAAGTTTGAGTTATTGCTTTGATCTCCTTTATAACCAGCTCCCATTTTTGTGTTGATAGCAATCTAAGGACCAAACTTTAAAACCAGGTCTCAAAAAGAAGCTAAATATAACATTGAATGTTTATGTCTCCCTTTACTGAATAACTCATGTACTCATCAGTGGTTCTATGCAGAGAACTAATTGTACTCAAATTATTTGTGTTATGCTTGCTTTTTCTCTTAACTAGGCTAACTCCCCGAAGGCAAAGAGCGGACCTTTAATAGCACATTAACAATAATTATAACGATATATAGTTAGTATATTCATTTTGTAATTTTCAAAACATTTTCACTTATATTGTCTGCTTTAATTCCGAAGACAGGTGTGGAGGATGAAAGGCATTCTTACGCTTTTTTACAGGTAAGGAGAGAGGGATGTTAGTGACTTCTTAGCCTGCCCAGGGGAAGGAGGGGCCGAGAGTCAGGTGCGCCGAGTCCCCTCTCCTTAGTCTGGTGCTCTTCTCTCTCTCCTACTTCACCCCTTCTGTAGCAGTCCAGACTCGGTGGGCTTTAATGGGTTCATGTAAAAGCCTGTCCTTGGCTCGACGGAGCTGTCTATAAATCCTGAGCCCAACATTCTCTCAGGGAAATTTCCTCATGTCTCTGAATGAAGGAAAGAGATAGTAAAGAATTTGAAAGCACTGATAACCTCTTTCAAAAATGTGACCCAAGTGGTTCTTGAGAAACAAGAGTAGAAAGGAAGATAGGACATATATAGTGCATAAAAAATATTGAGGCCAGTTCTCCCTGCACTTTCCAATCCAGTGCCAGAGAGCACTAATGCTGGCCAATGACAAATGCTCTTAACCTTCGCCCCCGCGGCCAGAACATAGTCACGTCAGCCAGTGACAGCGGCAACCCCCTGCACTCAGCACCTGGGAGTCCATTGGCACACTCGCTCGGCTTCTCTCCTTTGTCTACGATAGGATCTATTGATGCACAGACAGCGCGTGGGGGAGGAGGTGCTGAAGCTGCAGTTTGCAGACCATTTCCATAACTTTTGAGAGAACTGGCAGGTCGGAAATGAGTCGATAGTTCAGATAGATTGTCAGGTAATAAGGAAAGTCATTAGAACAGGGAAGAACTGCAGCTGCTTTAAATGGAGCAGGAATTCAGCCAGATGTCAAGGTGGGAGCTACGCTGCTAGCTGCAGCAGAAGCCCGTCTTCTCTGTATCCCTAAAAGAGCCACGTGGGCCATGAGTTCAAACAATAGGTTGACAGCTGCAGCTCCCAAATCGCCTTCATGTCTTGTGCAAGGGTAGCCACAATGAAGTCAAGAAAGACAGATTGATCTCACGTTCAAAGAGCCACAGTGCTAGGGGAAAACACCAGCACTGGGCTCAGTAGCCTCAATTACTTGCACGAAATGAACTGGAAAATTTTGGCAAGTCAAGAAATTAAGAGACACAAAAGCTGGTTCAACATTTACTCTGCTATCAAGAGATCACAATTAACACACTCATTCTCATTGGTATTCAATTCAGCGGAAGCACACAATGCTTGGCTTTCAGGTGCCTCCACGTTGGGGGCAACGAAGGTGCTCGGGTGTCCAGAGAACGTGAGAGGGGGAGAATGCTCCAGCGGGGGTCCAGGTCCCTGCCACCTTCCCGCATTCTCACTGCCTGATGTTCATCCACACAAAGGAAACTTGGGTCGAAAGGCTTTTAGGAGTGACGCGTGATTTGAATGCTAGCGCACATACAGATCACTCTAGAAATGCTGGATCGATCGATGCCCTTGTCAGCTTGCAGGGCTCCGGTGACACTTCCGCTGTCCTGGTTTCAGAAATGACCATGCACACATCGCATGGATCCACACATATCCTTCAAGGTATTTGGTTCCTGTGGGAGCCAGCCGTGGAAATTTTTTAACATGAATAACAACACACACGCAAACATTGCATGTAATTTCACGCCCTCACACTCCTTGTTCTTGTGGTTCTGCCTCCCGGGAAGGCTTTGCCCATACTCTTATTCATTCTTTAAAGCCCAGATCAAGTGTCACATCTGGGGAGCAGCTTTCCCTTCCCGTCATCTATACTTCCATGGTAATTTATTGATTTATAGCTCTATTATAGCTCTTTTATTGATTATATCTCTATTAGTGTACTCGTTATATACTTTTATAATGGGTAACAGCCTATGTGGCCTTCCCTCTAATCAATTCTGAGCATGGACCATGACTTATTTATTTTGTATCCCCAGTGCCTAGCACAGTGCTTGGCACATGGTCAGAAATCAATAAATAATTGTTGCTTTGATATCCTCTGCATTCGAAGGATGAGATACCAATTGGCGAAGTGGCAATAAATCGCAAAGAACAGAAACTTCCATCTAGGGCAGTTCTCACAGAATTTTCAAATGCGTAGAGAAAGTCATAAATAAATGACAGTCCGTTTGATCTGGCATCCATGACTGCTGTTTTTGTCCATACTGCAATCAATGCAATATCTAAGCTCTGAACAGGAGGAAGGACGGCAGGCACAGGGGTCGAACACAAGTTTAACTTGCTCAGCACAGACTTGCAGATGTCAAGGTACTTGATGAGACATCTTCTGTAAATGAGTTCCTTCTCAGAGACCTCAGCAGTTCCTGGGTTTCCAGTATCATTTCTGTATCAATCACCCCAAAAGGTAACTCACTATCTTTTCCTAGGAGTTCTGATCACTCACATTCCATTTCCTATTATCATTTCCAGTTGTGCATTTCATGTTTCAGCCTCAGGGAGGCTGACACGTTGCTCTCCCACTCTGTCCACAGTCCCCTGCGGCTCCTAGTTTGCCTTTGCTGCTGTGGTTCTCGCATTCGCCCAGCCCCCTAGATTCAGTCCAGGGAGAGCGCCTCCAACTCTTTTGCCCTCTCTGCTCCATCCTTCAATTCGATCTGCCACTCAAACCTACTAATTATTTAAAAAGAAAAGCAAAGAATCTTCATATGTCTGTATCTATCCCTATATTCCATTTCTACTACTTTTCTCCTGTTACTATCTGCCTTAGGGTCTGAATTAGTTCTCTACTTCTATGTTTAACTCAGATCCTCTGTCCGCAGAGTTTCCAGATCAGGTTCCTAAACCATCACTTTCCATATCTACCATCCATCATTTCGTTCAGGGCAAGTCTTGGGTCTGCAGCCTGGCTGTGTTCTCCCAGTTTTTGTCTACTTTCCTGGAACATCCCATCCCACCTACCTCCTCCAGTTGAATCTGGCTGCTTCATTCTTCCTGGGGCATTGCTACCCCTGAACCATGACTCTGAATCCTTACCTCAAACTGGAGAGCTGTCTCCTTCCTCTCTGAGAAAATTCTATCTCTTAAGTCAGTTCAAGTTTAACTTTCTCAAGGAAGATTTTCCTGATCACATTGTAGCCCAAAGCACACAGGGCCAAACAAGGTGCTCAATTTGTACAAAGTGTTCATGTGGCATTTAGCATGCATTGCTATATGCAGATGTTCTTCTGTTAGATCCTACAAGAAAAGATCTCCATGTTTATTCATCAGTGTAACGTCCATAGGAGATTAGAACCAGGACAATGGAAAGTATTTGGCAAGTTTGTTGAATGAACTAATACACATATGCATGCCTTGAAACTCTGATTTCAGGAGCTGGTAGAACACTTAATAGGCCCAGGCTACACTCCTGAGATAGACCACACAGGATTCTCTGTACCTGTTTCTAGAAAGGAACAGAGAAGCAGTGGGAGCTTGGCATGGCAGCCTCAGGGGATTTATTTCCACTCTTGGAAAAAAACAAAACAAATCACGTCAGTGATCCAAAGAACCCCTAAGAGATACGGTCCTGGGGCATTTCCCCCATGGCTCCCATTCTCTGTTGGGGATTTCTTGGAATTTCTATCTTATTAGTAAATGATCCATTCCCACCTCACTGTGACCCTGGAACTTTCCGCCATCTCCATCATCTTCCAGATCAGTTGCTTTTCCCAGACAGGAAGTACTCACAAGAGGGATATTAGACACCTGGGTATTTGTCTAAATCAACAGGATCCTCTGGGGTAGACTTTGAAGCTGGCCTGTATCCTAGGAGAAGGCGTGTTCAAGAGCTTGGGAGCAGTACTAATGAGGCAACAAGTGGGTGAAGTGGGAGACCTACGCATGACCCTCCCCCAGTCACACCACTAACATCCACCCAGTCGGCAGTGTGCCCAGTTCAAGCCCTGGAAGGGCTCATCTTCTCCCCCATGCTCTGTAAAGTAGCCTATGAATGATCATCTTTTTGCTGCTGGATGATAAGTTTCTCATAAAAGGTGATCATGACTCTGACAATCCCATATAGCCTTGGTTGTTCTGATCAGTTAGTGGGCTGGTGATAGGACTTGCAAGTGTCCAGGCCAAACTTGATGCATCTGGTATTTGAATGTTTTAAATGAAAAACAGCCAAAAATATGTTTAATACATGTTTCAAATATACATCCAATATAATGTAAAAACTTTATGCCAGTGTATCTCCATTCTCTTCCACACCTTTGTGCTTTTATTATCGTATGTATTACAACACTATACACTATAATTGCATTATAATACAAAATATAGTTTTATAAATTTGGCTTTACAGTCATATGTCTTTAATAAAATCAAGAGAACTGAAGATGTATATATATATCTAATATATTAAAACAATATTTTACATTAAAAATATATTTACATATTGTTTTAACAAATAATAAAATATATTATAAATATATTTATAATAAAACAATATTTCATTTTAAAATCACAGAAATGTGATCTTACATATCTACCCACATATTTATTATTTGTTGTGCTCTTTATTCTTCCCAGGGACCTTAAGTTTTATCTGTTTTCATGTACATTCAGTCTGAAAGACTTCCTTCAGTATTTTTTTACTGTACTCAGATCTGATAGCAATAGAATTCTATCAATGTGCATTAAAAATGTCTTAGTTTTGGGGGCCCTGGGTAGCTCAGTCAGCTGAATGGCCAACTTTTTGTTATCGGCTCAGGTCATGATCTCAGGGTCATGAGATGGAGCACCGCTTTGGGCTCCTGCTCAGTGGGGAGTCTGTTTGGGATTCTCTCTCTCCTCCCTCTGCCCCTCCCCTGACTCACGTACTCTCTCTCTCTGTAAAAAGTAAAAAAGCCTTAGTTTTGCCTTTGTTTTTATTTTTTATTTTTTTAAAAAAGATTTTATTTATTTGACAGAGAGACAGCCAGTGAGAGAGGGAACACAGGCAGGGGGAGCAGGAGAGGAAGAAGCAGGCTCCCAGTGGATGAGCCTGATGTGGGGCTCGATCCCAGAATGCCGGGATCACGCCCTGAGCCAAAGGCAGACGCTTAAGGACTGAGCCACCCAGGTGCCCCTTTGCCTTTGTTTTTAAAGAAGAGTTTCATTAGAGATAGAAGACATGTTTTTTTTCTTCCAGTACTTGAACACATTCCAATTTCTATAGATTTCATTGTTTTGAATGAGAAGTCAATTATTAGTTATATCATTGTATTTTTATATGTGAATTGTCATTTTTCTCTCACTACTTTCAAGATTTTTGCTTTGTCTTTAGGTGTTTAGAGGTTTGAATATAATGTTTAGATGCATTTATCTTTGTGAGGATCTTACTTGGGGCTTTTTGAGTTTAAAAATATATAAACCAAAGTTTTTATCAATTTTAGCAAATTTTTAGACGTTATCATTCTATTTTCTGTGTGATCTGTATTTTCTTTGCTCCTTTTGGAACTCCAATTACACATCTGTTGGAAAGCGTGATGAGTCTCTCCTCATTTTTATTCAATCTTCTCTCTCTGTGCTCTTTAAATTGGATATTTTTATAGGTCTATCTTCTTTAAGTTGATTCTTCTGCCATCTCAAAGCTGCTGATAAAACCACTTAGTGAATTTTTATGACATGTATTGAACATCCCAGCTCTAGAATTTCCATCTGTTTTTTTGCATAGTTTTCATTCCTCCATTAAGATTTCTAACTGTGCACTCATTAATAGTATATTTTCAATCAATTATTTGATCATATTTTTCTTTAGCTATTTGAACATATTTATAATGACTGCTTCTAAGTTACTGATTACAAAATTGAACAGTAACATAACTTCAGGATAACATTTCCTTAGTTTGGGTAATATTCTCCTACTTATTTGTATGTCTACTAATTTTTGGTTGGAAATAGAACATTGTAGATAAGACATTGAAACAACTCTGGATTCTGTTTCTTTCTTCTCTGCAGAGGGCTGTGGGGTTTTATTCATGGGGGACGGGGTTGTTTGTTTTGTCTTACTAGATAATTCCAGAGCTTGCACACAGGCCTAGAATCCGTCTTCCTCTCGGCTCTGGGTGCAGTCACAGAAGTTTCTGTTTCATTTTTTTGTTTGTTTGTTTTTGCTCTTAAGCCTGCCTATCTAGGTGTCTCCCTGGCTCTTGTTTAGTTTCTTTTTTTTTTTTAAGTTTTCGTTTTAATTCCAGTTAGTTAACATGAAGTGTTATATTAGTTTCAGGTGTACAGTATAGTTTAGTTTAATTTTTTTTTTAGGAGTCTTGTTTTTAGTTTAATTTTTAACCAATGATTTAGTCAGAGGTTATGATGACAGAACCCAAGTCAACAAGGTTTCTGCAGTTCGGTCCAGCTTTGTGCCAATCGAGGGATGCATTTTTATATCAACAAGTCTGCAAGCCCCTCCAGCTCTTGCACGGGGCTCTGGAGAGAGAGCCATCACCCAGGGGTCACGGAGACTTTATCATCTCTGTCTTGTACCCTTTCTTTGTAAATCTACCTTTTAAATGTCCACCTTCTCTGCCACCCAAATCAGGTACACCACCTTAGCTGGTTAAATTGTCCTTTTTTTTTTTTTTTTTTTTTTTTTTTCTGGAAAAGTTGGGGATGAAAATGGCTCAAGGAAAGAATGTCTCGGACTTGTTATTCTAACCCGTAGCGGTAAGTTTTGTACATTGTTATATGAGCATAATAAGAAACATACAAAGAATGTGTGATCCTCTTAAGCTTTTGAGAAACCTCTATACGACACTAAAGTTTGTGGTGCGTTCTTTACAAAAGTGACTGTATCTGTACATACTCACGTTTCATGCTTAGAACTGCCTGTATCTTGCGCCTGTTCGCAAATGAAATGTCTATTAAATAATACTATTATCTTTCAAGTGTTTTAGCCTCTCATTTAAATAAATTGATATTTAAATAAAGTAACTTATCATAGGATGAAAATGCATTTAATAGGAACATCCAGGAACATTTAAAAAATACTAAAAACGTAATCGTTCTTGATGATGTGCTGACCTAAATTTTTGCAATATGTTTAGAACAGTATTTTAGTTGGACAATTGAGGCAAGATAAAACTAGGCCTTCCTTACTTCTTTGTATCTGTCTGTTTCTGATTTTATATTTGATAACATGAATATCTTTATCAGAATCACCTGAGATGATGTTTCCAATTCAGAAACCTCAGTCACCCTGTGTCTATAGATCTCCTGGTAAAACTCAGACAACCTCTATTTCTAAGCAAGCTTCCAGGGCAATTGCTGTGTATATTGAAATTTGCTAATGAAGTGTTAAATATCAGGAAGCCTGTTTAATAATCACATTATCAAAAAAAGAAAAAGAATAAAGGAGAGAAAAAAGCTAAACAACCAAAATTTTAAAAATTAAAAAGACAAAAAGTATAAGAAAGAATAAAAACAAAAATAAGATCAAAATACTAATTAATTAATTAATATAATAATCACATCATTGGGCAAATTATAGGTCAAATAATAAGACCTAAAATTCTCATGTACATTAAAATAAATGCATTTATTTTAAGGAAATAATCAAAACAAATCAAAATACTATGATGCCTGAAGATGTTTTTTTTACCATCACTTATATATAAAACTTCAGAAACAATGCAAGTATCCAGCAATAAAAGAATGGCTATATGTCTGTGGCAATGAAAATCTACGGTATAGAATAAATATTAATATTATATTATGGGAGGCAAAATAATATAGTGATATAAAAATAATGAAACCAAATACAATTAAATATATGCTATTAGTAAATCTATGTAAATCTACGTATTGATACAATTGAAGATTAAAAGAAAATAAAACCAACTGTTTGAGGTAATGAATTATAGATCATGAATAATATTCTTCATTAATGCCTTGATATTTTGATAGGACTTTAGAAAGAGAAATTTAAGGAAACCTACTGACTAATAAATTCAATCATACAGATTTTTTGAAGAGTATTCAGCTCAAATCTTTTTTTATAAGGCTTACCAAACATCACCCTTTCTCTGAACTCCTGGAGAATTTACTAAATGTCACACTCATTCAGCGCTTGCTTGCAGAAGAAGTGGAGGAATTACCTGGTCTGGAGGGAGAGAGTGACTGCAGGGTCAGGGTGTTGGAAGCCTGAAGAGTAGGGATGTTGGGGGCCCAGGGGTTTGGACACACACAGTGGATTGGAACCAAGGGGGAAAGCCCTTGCGATGCCAAGGTAAGCAGCTGGGTTTTCTCTTGGAGGCCACGTGTGAAGATGTCTCTGGGCGTAGACACATATTTGAGCTTGCTTGAAGCAGGGGGAGCATGGGACAGGTAGGGGCTGACTTAATTTGGCCCGCGGAGCCCATCTTCTGGCCTGGTAGCTCCTTCATTGTCTGGGTTTTTCCTCCTCCTTCCTGCTGCCTCCTTTTCTGCTAAGCTGAACAGTGCTTTCTTTTTCAAGCACTGCCTTCCTTACTCCCCAGTGCTGGCCTTTCTTCTCTTGCTGATAAAGCTCGAGCCCCTCCCTAATTCACAGCGCCTAGGATGCCCCACACCCACTCTGCAAGGCCTGAGCTGTGTCACTTAGCATCTAAAATTTAAGTCTCCTCCTGGGGGCTGGAATCGTGTTCTTTGTTCAGCACGATTTAATCTATTGTTCTGCACAAGGTACATTCACCGAGCAACATACAACGTAAATAATAATAGTCGACGTCCTCCGGGCAGAGCACAAGCGAGCAGACTGCTCCTGGTAGCCTGCCTCCAGCGGGGGTTTGACAATGACTCGTCACCTCACACCCAGGGTAGCATTTAACCCACCTGTGCTTTCCATTATGTGAAGTCACTTAAGGAGGTTTGCTTCTTCTTAATAGCAAAATGAGACAACTGAATATTTATCCTTTAAAGCATCTTTTAAAAATCAAAATTACTCTTTAATCCCAATTATGGTTATTAACTAATTAGTTCCTCCACATCTCACTTAAATAAT
Organism: Ursus maritimus; assembly: GCF_017311325.1. Taxonomy (NCBI): domain Eukaryota; kingdom Metazoa; phylum Chordata; class Mammalia; order Carnivora; family Ursidae; genus Ursus; species Ursus maritimus. Next base: position 8,168,954 of record NW_024426774.1, on the reverse strand, counting down.
TTATTGCAGAACACACACTCAAGGACAATTCTCAAACCCAAGTACAGCTTCAAGTTCACATAATTACACGGCATTAAAACAACATACATGCCAAGAACAAGGGGCTATCGGTGGCTCTGCCCCGATGCTGCACGACTGGCTACGGTTACCTTTCTCCAGGGGGCTTGCGCGCACATGGCCGAGCCGAGTGTAAAGGCCATTCAGAAATTTGTGGACAGAAGACCTAACAGCAAACCAGACCATGAGAAATGCCAACTGTAAGTACGGGAAAACTCAAAAGACTAGGTCAGAATTGTTTCTGAAGTGATTTGGGATGGGTGCTGAGTGTGGGTGTGAATCGTGTCTGTGCGTGAGTGTGTGCATGTGAGTGCACGTGAGTGTGTGTGCACCCACATACATGGGGTGGGCTGGGGAGACTTGGGAGGGGCAGGCAAGGAAAGCCACTGGACTGAAGAAACAAGGACAAAATAGAAAAAAAAAAGGATCTGAGGGACTTATTTACTGTTTCGGCCATTAAATCATGTCAAGGAATGGCAAAATGGACTGTATCTATAGGCTTGCTGTCACTTTTTTGATATACAATCTGAATTAGATAGTCACAGATAATAAGGCTATTCTAGACCAAGACCACCTAATCCTTTAAAAATTTAAGATCAAGGTATTTACATTATTCTGAAAGTCTTAGAATCACTGGTTTAGACAGAGAAACAGAGATTGAGGAAAAAAGATTTTGGAGAAATCTGGCTAAAAAAGGTAAGATCTGGCTAGCACTCACCAGACCTTTTTGCCAAACAGAAAATGCAAGTCTTGCTTGGAGCAGAGGCAGCCCCACCCCGGGGCACAGGGCTCTGCAAGTGGAGGGCAGGCAGGACCTCCCGGCCCGCTCGCCTCCTGGGCCCTTTGCCCCGTTGAGGACATAACCGACAACCAAGGGGTGGGGGTGGGGGTGCTGCCTCCTCCTCTGTGCCCTCCTGTGACCCTGGAGGGAGGAGCAGGTAGAAACAGCCGGCTTGGCATTTGGCCAGCCATTCAAAAATACATCTTAACCTATGGGTAGGAAAAATTTTTACTAGAAAATATTCATATTGCCTCACATTTTTATTAGCTACACTTTCCAAAATGACATCGATAAACTCTTCTTTAATTGATATTCACAGACACAGTCCAGAAAGACCGGAGTATAATGAAACTTACATTAATATAGACCATGATACGCATTCCACTCTGAGAGATGATCTTGAACACAGATTTTACAGGAAAACACCTCTCATCACAGAATAAGGCATGCCAAAATTTATTGAGACCTTGAACGTAGTGTATAAAAAAAGAGTTTGTGTGAATTTTATATTGAAGACTCTCTAGGAATCTGAATGAATATTGCTGAGCCAGACTGGCTAGTGGGAGCAAGGTTACCGTGCAAAGTCAAGAATGCTTAACTCCACTCAGACACAAAAATCAGTTTTTGAAATTAAAGGTTTGGAAGAATCATCGATTTCATCAAGTTACATTGTTTGATATGAAGAGACATGATTCGGGGGATTTTTTTATTGAAGGATAACAGCCATTTGCAAAAGTATAATATCGTAGTTATATTCAGCATATGGTGCAAAGAATTTTCACAAGCAGAACACACCTGTATTTATTAAACCTTAATCAAGAATTGGGTATAACCAGCTTCCCAGAAGCTACCCCTCCGAGGTAACTGCTGTCCTGACCAGCACAGCATAGATGCATTTTGCCCGCTTCTGGAATTCATGTGGGTAGAAGGCACCACACAGCCTGTAGTCTCCCACGTCCAGCTCGTTTTTCTTGCTGTTGGGCTTGCGAGATACACGCACATTGCCGTGGCTTGGGTGCGCCCGCCCTCACCATCCCCGAGCCCCATCGCGTGACGCGGCAACTGCCGGATCTCTCGCACAGGTGCTGGGTTTCCAGTGTTTAGCCATTGTGAATAGTGCTACTAACAACGTTTTTGTACAACTGTCCAATTGTTTTCCAAAGTTGTACCAATTTATACTTCTGCCAGAAATGTATGGAGTTCTGGCTGTTCCAATCTTCAATATAACTTGGCATAGAAAGTCTTTCTTCATTTTAGCTCTTCTGACAGTTCTCAATTGTAAAGTTAATTTGCATGTTCCTGATGATGAATGGAGTTGAGCATCTTTTTATATATTCATTGGTTATTTTGATATGTTTTTATGAAGTGCCTATTTAAGTGGCTTGCCCATTTTTCGATTGGCTTTTTTGTTGCCATTGATTTGTTCAAGTTCATTACATATTCTCAGTGTGAGCCTTCTGTTGGAGAGATGTATCTATTCTCCTTCTCTGTACGGTTTGTCTTTCCATACTTTTAATGGTATATTTTGATAAACAAAAGTACTCAATCTTGTTATAGTCGAATATATCACTGTTTTGCTTACAGGTTTTTGTCCTTTTTAAGAAATCTTTGCCTACTCTTACTCACAAAAATGATCCATCATTTTCATCTAAAAATTTATTTTTAATATTTCACTTTTAGATCTGCAGTGTGTAAGAATTTATTTTTGTGAATTGGTAAAGTAGGAGTTAAAATTAATTTTTCCATATATATCTATAGCTAATTGACCTATCACAATTAATCCAAAAGAATTTCATTTGCCCACTATGTTATAGTAATATATTTTTTAACAGATCAGGTTACTTTTATGTGTGGGTCTGATTCTGTAATCTATTTTGTTCTGTTTTTTTTTTTTTAATCTATCCCACCATTCTGCCTTAATTACTATAGCTTTATAATAGATCTTTACATCTGGTAGCTTACATCCCCCAGCTATAGGTTTCTTCTTTCAAGATTGCCCCGGCCAGTTGTATTTCCAAATGAATTTTAAAAACAGTTTTTTTTAATATTCGAAAGAAAAACAACTTTGCTAAAACTTTGTTCCAACAGATCAGTTTGAGACAAATTGAAATTAATGCAAATGCTGATTTTTCCAAGCCTCGAGCATGGTATAGTTCTCCATCTATTTGGTTTTTTAATTTCTCTCAATAATGGTGAATAGTTTTCGGTTAGAGGTCTTATATTTGTTTTTTTTATGTAAGGAGTTTTGATGCTTTCATGAATTTAATTCTCTACTCTTGCTATTGGTATCTAGGACTATGACCAATGTGAGCATATGTGACCTTACAACTAGTCATCTGGCTAACCTGACTTTTTAATCTGTGAAATATTTGGAACTTTTAAAGACATCGTCAAGGTATCTGCAGAGCAGTGCGGTTTTAGCTCCCTACAGGAAGCGGCTTGATTCTAGGTGCCGCCTGCACAGACGTACGTGGTGCAGAGTGCCCTTGTTCTCTCAGCTTGTCTCCTATTAGCATCTTTGCTCCACTCGAGAAGCACGCGCGCGCACACACACACACACACGCGCGCGCGCACACACAAAGGGGGTCAGGACGGGGTGTGTGCGTGGGCGCACACAGCAGAAGGGGTAGCGGCAAGCAGACAAAGAGGATGAGTATTTATCACGCGAGCATGATGCTGTGGCTTTCCTATTGTTAACCTTTTATGAGCATGGTTAATTAGAAATGCAGTAAGATTTTATAGGTGAAATAAATGATATGTGGTGTGACTGAGCAAAGCATGTTATCAATTTGTGCATTTGTAAATTACTTTTAATGACCATAAAAATGATTATTTAACAGATTTATCTGCACTGGAAACTATTCTGTTTCTTGTGAACAAAGTAGTGAATGACTCTACAGTCATTTTTCTTCTTGTTATTATTTATTAAATGTCCTTTTTGTCTTTTTGTGACAAAGTGATGTGAAGAAAAACCCACAAGAATAGTTTTTTACTTAAAATTAAAGGAAATATTAATTTGTACTTTTCTCAGAAAATGGGTGAATATAACTTATATTTGGAGCTTTGGAATGTGTTATGGAACCATGACTATAGTATACGCAAGATATTCAATTTAAATAAAGATGACCATTTCCAAGTTATTATAAAACTTCATGTTTCTGTTATAAAATGAGAATATCTAAGTAGGGTGATACCTTTCCATTATTCTGGGTCATAATATGTATTAAAGTCACCTAGTGTCCTGTAAAAATATCATTTACCAAGAACAGAGGTGCCTGGGTGGCTCAGTTGGTTAAGTGTCTGCCTTTGGCTCAGGTCATGATTTTAGGGTCCTGGGATCAAGCCCCATGTAGGGCTCCCTGCTCAGTGGGGCATCTGCTTCTCCCTTTCCCTCTGCCCTTTCCCTTTGCTCGTGCTCTCTCTCTGTTAAATAAATAAATAAAATCTTACACACACACACACACACACACACACACACACACAGAACATTAGTACAGTGAGCCGGGTCCCGGGCAGGACCACTCCAGGTGGGGCCCAGTGACCAGGGCAAACCCACCTCCTGCACTCTGCCTGTGGTCCCGGCAGGCTGGCAGCTGAAGGTGGCAGAAGAGGGAGAGATACAATAATGGAGGCAGGATGGGACACCCAGAGAAAGCTAGGAATACATGTTCTTAGAGGAAGGTGAATGGAACCATACTAACTTGAAAAGAATGAGGAACATTGTTTTTCTCTTCTACAGTTTTCCCAATTTCACGTTCAAAGATACCCTAAACCACAGCCGACCATGATGTGTCAAATGATAGCAAAGGCCAGTGGAAAACAAAACAATAATTTGATCACATATAGATGTAGGTAATAAAAAGTAGTCAAATTTGTGGCAACAGTAAGGCACCATCAGACCGCTCCATCCCGCTTGTAAACTGTTCTCTATAATGTTTTCCAAAGATGCCCCTGGGGGCCTGTCACAGAAGGGTGTGAGTCTTAAATAATAGAATTTATTATGGACAAATAGAAAATGTTATATTTTGTTCATAAAAATAACTGGACATTTGAGGCATAGGGGAAAAACCATGGTTTAAAGATAGCATGTGGGAAAAAAAAAGAGATTTTTTTATTGTCTTATGAGCCTTCAGTGTGATATAAGTGCCAAAGAAGTTATTGTTTTTTATTTTTTTATTTTTTATTTTTTTAAAGATTTTATTTATTTATGTGACAGACAGCCAGCGAGAGAGGGAACACAGCAGGGGAGAGGGAGAGGAAGAAGCAGGCTCCCAGCCCAGGAGCCCGATGTGGGACTCGATCCTGGAACGCCAGGATCACGCCCTGAGCCGAAGGCAGACGCTTAACGACTGCGCTACCCAGGTGCCCCAGGAAGTTATTGTTTTTTAAGATTTTTTTTTAAGGAAAGTGTAGTGATAGGAAAAGGGGAAGTGATGTCCCTCTAACTACTTCGAGCTGGTCAGAGCTCATCTCTGGTGTTCATCTTCATCTGATTGGGTACCAGAGACCAGAGAGGGTGGGGTTTGAGAGTCAAGGGAAGAAGCTGAGGACAGGAGCATGGAGGACGGTAGACACAGGGAGCAACAGTGGTTGTCAGGAGCACAGTACATCATTAGACATGTCTATCCAACCCTGAAGTGGGGACAAAGGCAAATAGGGTGTATATTAGGGTTCTGCCGAGAAACATTACCAACAGGTTGGATGGATGGATGGATGGATGGATGGATGGATGGATGGATGGATGGATGAAAAGATAGATAGATGAATAAATGGAGGGATGGATGGATAGATAGATGGGTGGATGGATAGATAGATAGATGATAGATAGATAGATAGATAGATAGATGATACATTTATTATGGGAATGGGCACAGTTGGTTATGGAGGCTGAGAAGTCCCAAGATCTGCCATCTGCCAGCTGGAGAACCAAGAAAGTGGGTGGTGTGGTTCCAGGCCAAACCCAAAGGTCTGAGATCCAGGGGAGCCAATAATGAAAGTCCCAATCAGAGTGTGAAGGCCTGAGAAACAGCAGAGCTGACATCCCAGCGCAGGAAAAGGTAGACACCCCAGCTCAAGCAAAAGAGCAAATTCACTCTCTCAGAGCCCTTTTGTTACGTTCAGGCCCTTAGGGAATTGGTTGGCTAATGCCCACCCACCTTGGTAAGAGTGATCTCCTTTACTAGTCTATGGATTCAAATGTTAATATCTTCTGGAAACAACCTCACAGACACATCCGGAAATACTGTTGTTCCTGCTCTCTGTGTAACCCTTAGCCCAGTCAGGTTGACACGTAAAACTAACCATCACAGGGTAGCAGCGTGCACCTACGGAAAGGAACAATCTAGTAATCACAGCCTCCCAAAGTGGAAGGAGCAGCCTGGAGAGGAAGCGCTCAGAGACACATGTGAAGCTGTCATAATAGCGCAGGCAGCACACGGACAGCAGAATAGTAAGTGTCTAAGAACCCAGGCACACCATGGGTGGACAGCCTGGGCTCTTACTGTCCTCAGCCTGGAAACTCTTGGGCTGCTTATAAATGGTTAAGCGGCCAAGAGAACCTGTTTGCAGTGACCTCTGCATTTCCTTGTAGTCTACTTAAAAATCAGCATGTTTGTCAAAAGCACCACTACGGAAAATTGTATTATTCCGTCAGTAACTCTTTATTGGCCTGAAAGTTCCCATATTTTAGTGTTGCCTGTAAATTGGGGTGCATTTCCTTAAAACTTCATGAGAACTATGGATTAGCTCCCCAGAAAAACAGCACCTGTAAACAAGGAACTTCAGGGTGTGCAGACACACACAGCTACGATTTCCCGCGTGATTGCAGAGGGCTCTCACACTGCAGAAGTCCTGTGGATCTGGAGCTCACAGCTCTGCTCCAGCATTTTGGATGTTTAAGTAATAAATCATAAATTCTTTGATGATAAGGAAAAAGCAAGGGACCTTAAAGTCTAAGAACTCTGGGAACTACCCAATGAGCCCCAAGTGAAGGGCCAACAATTCGATTTGCAAAGGTGTGATTTACATATAACTTCTAAGGGGACCTTATTTGTATAAAGCAACATTTGAATTTGCTTCTTCATTAGTTTGGTTAAAACTTTTGTTTTGTAGTGTGTATAAACCAATGTCTTCACTTTTAATTATTGTTCATATTGAAGACTATTATAATAAAGTAGCAGGCCAGGGAGGTAGACGCCTGGCGTCCAGGTGCAACCTTTTACGATCTGAGCAACAGGGGCAAGGAGCTTGCCTCTCAGTCTTAGTTTCCCTTGGCTGTGGAGGAACGAGCCTGGAGGAACGATCTGTGAGATTTGTCCCAAATGGGAAATCAGAAGACTTCATGATCCAAGTCCCCACTAGCTTGAGAATGAGGGCTCCCAATGTCCAAGTGGACCTGCTCCCTACCTACAGTGGTTTCCACTTTTATGCCACTTGGAAAACTGCTTCATCTCAGACCAACCTCATGGACCTCTACCTATGAGATGAGGATAACTTACTTCCAGATTCCGTGTGTGGGTTAACTAAGAAAACAAATCCAAAGTCCTTATCACAGTGTCTAGCAGAGTATGCGCCTAGTAAACAAGTTACCAAGACTGGAGTGCTTTCTTACAGGGTGGATGTTCAGAAAGAAAGAAGTCATCGGAAACAACATTAGTTTTATTTTTTTAAAGATTTTATTTATTTGTCAGAGAGAGAGAGAGAGCGAGCACAAGCAGAGGGGGAACCAGGCTTCCCGCTGAGCAAGGAGCCCAATGCCAGACTTGATCCCAGGACCCTGGGATCATGACCTGAGCTGAAAGCAGATGCTTCACCGACTGAGCCCCCCAGGCACCCCAAAAACAACATTATTTAAGCACAGATACTGTCTTACACATCCCTAAGATATTAAGAAGGATCAGAGGACTGCATCTGTGTATATTTCTATTTGCATGCATGTATATAAATACCCTATATTTACACATTAACAATACATAAGTTTATAGAAATACTTACATGCATTTATACATAAATATACTGTATTTAAGGGGCTTGTGTGTGTATATATATATATACACACACACACACAGACTGTATATATGTGGTATGTATATTTCTGTATATGTTTCTCACACCAGTTGTTCTTGCTTTCTATCATTTTATAGCCTAACACTCTGAATTTCAGGCATTCTGGTCTTTTTCAATTCTTTCCACCCCCACCTCCCCCCTTAAAAAAGTCTTAAACTTTTTGAGCTGAAAGTTGCAGGCACCAGGGATCTGGACCCATATTGGTATCCCTGTCTGTGGCTCCTCTTGCGCACTTTTCTCAGCTCCGTCTTCCACGGATCAGCCTGAGTCAGCCTATACACATGCAACTGTGTCCCGTCCTCCCCCTCAATGCTGGTGTGCGCCACGGTGTGCCTGGTCCCCACGCGGCCTCCCCTGCCACCTCACCCAGGTCTCCTCTCTGCACCTCCCATGCCCGCCAACCCACACTGTGTGTTTGTCCCTGCAGATGCCACAGGGCCTTGCCCTGTCCCCGCTGCCTTTCCCACAAGCACCTGATAGGCTGCAGAGCCTGGCTCAGGCTGTCCCCGGCTGGAGAAGTCCTTCTGGTCCCCATTCCTACCCCACTCCCTGCACCCGAGCACCCTGGTCCTGATGCCCTTCCCAAACTGATCACAGCTCCATGGTTACTGCTCTCATGGCCATCTACCCGGCACAGGGCTCAGATCGTGGTAGTCACTCAGCAAGCATTTCTTGAATAAATCAATAAAAGGCAGCTTTTGGGGAAGAAAATCTTTGGTTTGATTTTGTGGTAGGTGCACAGTTTACAACTGACAATGTGGTGCTGTAATCTAGAATGATCTCCCCTAAAAGCTCGGTAACGCACTGAGCTGTCATTGAAGTTCCACGCCTCGTCTCTCTCGGCAGGTGCAGCCCCTCTGGGAAGGGAGGCTCTGAGACTTCAGCACCCACAGCAGCGGACTGTGGGAGGCACACGGTGGGGATTAAAACTGCGTTGATAGATTGACTTCGACTCTCTGGGAAATTTCCTACGATGATTTTGATGAGTCAATATAATTAGTTAATGTCAGCAACAAATCCAATCATTTCTAGAGTCTTGCTAGGCTTAGAAGCCTCCTAATTCCTATTGTTTAAAAAACAGTCAGCTTTATAGTCATCTCAAAGAAGATTAGCATGTGATGGAGTATTGCCCTGCACTTACTAAACACATGAGATGAAGTATCTTTCTTTTGTTCTTTTTTTGAGTTTCTTTTGGCTTTGAATGTGAGAGAATATGCCCAGGAAAGATGATTGATGAGCTTACGTCAGGCGTCATGATCCTGAAGTTTTATCTACACGATTTCCTTCATAATTTCCTGAAACTTTAAAAACCAGTATTTTCCTCAACATTCCAGTTCTTGTTATTACCCTGAAGGACAGAAAGTTAATGAGGTATCAATTCTGGTCTGGTCTGGCTCAGACACTGTGAACGTATACCGATTTGAAATTTCTAGACGGTAGGATTTGTTTGGCAAGCTGTGGTAGCTGTAGAAGCAGACAAGAGCCCGAATGGTCTGCACGTGATAATATTTTACCACTGACAGGTGTCCTGAGCAATTCCACCATCAGTCACCAGAGCTCTGGGACCGAGGACCTGCTCATAAGCTCAGGGTGCTTCCCGCTTGGCAAAGATCATCTTTAACTACAGAAGAGGATCCTTTGGGGAGCAGCTTTCTCTGGATTTCCTAGTAAGTCAAGAGATACAAGGCTATCCCCCTTCACCAATTCCTGGGAACCAGAAAAGAAACACTTTCTGATTTCCTTCTATTGTTCTGATTGGTGCATAGGTAGTCCTGCAGAAATCCCACCACTGGGTAACTGAAAATGACAGAAGATCTGCTTCCTGCAGACCTGCTGTCTTCAAGCCACCCCAATGGGTGCCCGTCATGCTCGCTGACATGGAGACGGCAGTAGTCCCATTGCTCCTGGGCCTGCATGTCACAGAAACACAGCACACAGGAGGAACTCCCTCAACTCCTCTCCACGGTGTCCCATCCTCAGGGAAGAGGTTGTTTGAGAGTAAGTGGGAACAGAAGCAGAGCAAATAATCTTGTCTGTCCTCTGCGCCCCCATCTAATTCTAGGTAGAGATGCTTGAGACAGTATAAAATACACCCCAAATTAATTAAAACTGGAGATTAACCTATGTGAAAATGACGGAAGGGAGGTGCAAGCCGAAGTACCCTTTCTTCCCAGCTGTTTCCTAAAGTCAGACACAAGACAGTTCAGACACGCTCCTTGAAGTGTCAGTCACGTGCCTGGCACACAGTAGGTGGTCATGATGGATTAGCCCATAAGGGTTTTGAAGATTCATACAATGCCAGCTGTTGCTGCGGTCATTGCAAGACAGTTCTGGGAGTCTGTACAGTCCATTCATGCATTTGTTCATTTGCCAAGAAGATACGTATGTGCTCCTCCCGTGAGTCCGATAGCATCATGGATGCCAGAGCCGCCAGTGCCCCAAGACTCAGTTCCAGCTGCAAAGGCGTTTAGAGCACCAGAGAAAAACTATGGATGCCTGAACAGATATGCATGACCAGGTGCTGGGATAGAAGACAATGTAGGCTGGAAAGAGCATAGAGGAATCAGGGCATGACAGTCAGGAGGGTCAGTGAAATCCATCATCTGGTGTCGGTGAGGACATGAGGGGAGAGGGACGTCATTCCAAGCAGAGAGGACAACAGAGCAAAAGCTTAACCATATCACCTGCTTCCCTTGGAAACGTCCTATAATTTCTAAAGTCTTTCTGGGTTACCCATAGAAAAGGATGTAACCTTATTGCCGAAACTAAATAACTTGATTGGTGCAACCTTTTAAAAATGAGAAAATATTCCAGAGAGGTAGACGTAACATCCAGTCAGTGTTTTCAGAGCAATAATTTCTAGCGTTCTTGAGTGTACTGCGAGCAGTGTGACATGCTTCTCTTCCAAAATGACTTCAGCTCCCCATAAGATCATCTGCCATCAGGTAAGTTACAAGTAGTTTGAATTCTTCAGACAGTCATGACATAGGGTAGCCCACCTGACATCTTTCAATTTAACTCTCAGCTATGAATTCTGCACAACTGAGACTTTGATCCATGGGAGAAAAGGTTTGGAAAGTTCTGCTACTCAGAATGTCTTCTGCTGGAGGTAGCATGTCCTGCCCCCTCGATGACCTAAGAAGGACAGAGTGCTGACTTGAGAAAAAGACTGCCAGCAATGGTCAAGAGCGGAGCCCACCATAAGCCTGACCAGGAGGCACAGGCACAGCTCTGGATCTTCTTGACAGTTAAGATAAGAACAAGAGTTGCTTTGCTGGTTGTGCAAATTCTATTCTATAAATGTTTGTCCTTGACTGATAAGCTCTCAGAGTCTCAGTATGATTCAACATTTTCATGGTCACAGAGCCACGTATAGCCTTGCAAGTATGAAAATCTGCCTGAAGTTTATAATCACATCATGGTGACAAAGAAATCCAAATGCAACCCCCTGAATTGTGTTCTTCAGCTGATACTGATTCCAACCCCATAAAATGCCCTTTCCAGTAGGTAATGGGACTTTCCAGCAGAAATTTCTTTTCAAGGAAGAAAACGTATTATGAATTGAATAGTACCAGTAAGATCTGAAGAGGATTTCAAGGATGAACTTCTGAAACTCACAGAAAATTCTGAAATAGTTGTTTAAAAATTCTCTGCATATGTGCTTTATAGTTGATCCCATTCCAACTACAATATGTGCTTTCTCAGAATAAGGGTCATAGATACTTCTTGATATTCTCTCCACTCCTGAATAGTGTCCCAGGGTCTTGATAGATGTTCAGTAAATATTTCCTAAATCAAATAAGGAATTAACCATATTCATGCTTAAGGCAAAGAGCTCTAGCAAATGTGTCCTAGAGAGAGAATGAATGATGTTACTAGATCATGCAAAGTGATTGAAATGTGACTACCTGCCTTCAAGATGAGAAACAAGTCTGCTTAATGAGGAAGAGAAGGATCAGTGGAAGCAAACTGGACAGTATGTTGTAGCAACAGGTGCTCAGGGGCCTAAGAAGGTGACCCTGGGATATGAATTTCACATCCCTCTCCTTTTCTTCAGATACCTAAGAACTAGAAAAAGGATATGATTTTATTACTTTTGTTATGAGTAAACACTTGGTATGATGTATCATCATCATCACAGATATCATCCCTGAGTCCAAACTCGTAGGCCCTGGGGAGACAACAAAAGGGCAACCTTGTCTCTTAGCCCCACGAGTATTGAGAGCTTCACTGTACTGTATCCTCAATCATCCAAAGTTGTGTCCACAATTACCCATTATTCATGAGCCTGAGCAAAGGAAAGGTTGGTGAGACATTTCTCAAGAAGTAGCAGAGATGTTAGCTGTCATGGGTGTGGATCATGGACGTATGTGAGCCTCCTAGGGCTCCCTTCACTACAAATTGGGTGACTTAACACAACAAAGATGTATTCTCCCACAGTCTGGAGTCTTAAATTGAGGTGCCTGCAGGGTCGGTCCCTTCTGAGGGCTCCGAGAGAGAATCTAGTCCCTGCCTCTCTCCACACATCTGGTGACGGGGGTGATTGTTGACATTCCCCGCTTGTGGGTGCTTCACTCTGACCTCTGCACCATCACCACGTGGGTTTCTCCCTGTGTGAGGACACCAGTCGTGCTGAAATTAGGGCCATGCTGAGGACCTCGTCTTAGCTTGATTGCATCTGCGAAGACCCTATTTTCAAATCAGGTCACATTCACAAGTACTGGGGAGTGGGACTTCAATATAACAATTCAGCCCATAGCAGGGTGCTAGTGTGGTCTTCAGGGCACAGTGATGAGTGTGGAGTACCGACGGGTGCACCACACACAGGTCCCATCTGTGCCGGAGCTTCCCTTTGCAACCATGGCCCGTGATTGCTAGAAACGTTACTCTGGTGTGGTATCTCTTGGGAAGAAGCACAGGGGGGGGGGGAGGCGTGAGTAGGGAGGTAGATATGTTGGGTATCTCATCTGGTGGTGATTCCGTGGGTATACACATCTATAAAAGTCCACCAAGCTATGCACTTACCATTCACTATTTTTTCTATGTCAACGACATCCCAGAGATGTTTGGCAATGATCCTGGGCCAAGTCTAGCGCACGTTTTCTGTGGCACGTATATGATAGGAATTCTGAAGTACCCCGATCTGACACGGGGCTGCATGGCTCTGCGGCTTACGTGAGATCTTGTGCTAACATACAGTAATTATTTCTTTGAGTTAATTACGTACATACACTTGAGTTAGTGGTTTATCAGTAATGTTCTTTTTCCCATCTATTATTTATATACTAATTTTATTAACTTCATTTATTCCTTATTTTACTCATTACGTGGGAGCCTACGATGCCCCAGATATTGCAATAGTTGCTATAGACGCAGGACTGGCTCAGACCGGGTCCCTGCCTTTGAAACTCACTCTGTACTCATGGAGTCAGACAGACAGACGGTGGCATCTGCTGCTGTGAGCGCTGCGTCTACAAGAGCAGCAGGGCACCAGCAGCGACAACAGGAGGGCATCAGAGCCAGGAGGACAGCGCCCAACAGCAGCAGAGGGAGTGATACTGGAGTGAGGGGTGGAGATGCAGAATTCTGATGACAAATGTCGAGGTCAGGGGAGTAGGTGGAAAATACAAAGGAAAGATAATGTGACAAGGGGACCTGCATAAACATATATGCACGTGCTCACGTGAATGCATGCACAAACGTGTGCACACCAGCATACACACGTGCACATGCACACACAAATGTACATACAGTGTGTGCACGTGTACACACACAGGTAAGCAGGTGCACACATCTACACACATGCAGGCATGGACAGCGAACCCTCCCCTCCCAGCTTCTGAGGACGTGAGGTCTGTTGTTTGCCCAGGCGGTCAGAACCTAGCTGTGCTGAGTGGTAAGTGATGGGGAGAGTGACAGAGGGAGTGACCACGCTGCTTTATAAGGACCGACACAGGAGGGACGTGGGATGAGGGCAGGGAGCATTTTATGAACAGTGGGAGCGGCTGCTATGAGGACAACGGGGGTTGAGGGGGCAGGGATGCAGCCTGCGAGCCCTGCACGCTGACCCGCCCCCCTTCACAGCTCCCTCCAGGAAGCGGGTGGTCCAGGTTTTCTGCCTCTCGGACTTGCCCACTTCCTTCTGCTCCAGACAAGCCCTAAGGCTGGAGCTGAGACTCGGGTTTGTTCAGGTTACAATAATAATAGGTCATTTTTTACTTAGTGCTTTCAGGAGCCAGGTCCCATACAGACATTATCGCTAAGGCACAAAACAGGCCGGTGAGGTCAGTTTTTAAAATTCAGTTCTGTGGAGGCAGAAACCAAGGCACAGAGACATGTACTGGCCCAAATGCCACTGGTCTGTCTGACACGAAAGCCCCTCCTCTGGCCTTTAGTTCACACTACCTGTCTGCTGTTGGAGATTCTTAGGTGTGGAGCCGCATCCAGAAGTCAGTGTCAGTTTGTCTATAGTCCCAGGAAGCATGGACGCTGTGAGAATCGCTCGCTCCGTCCCCCCGCAGGCCGTAAGCCTTGGTCAACAGGACCACGCCGGTCCTGTTCCCATCAGGTTTCTGCACCGTAGCCTGAGCTGAGCTCACGCGAACGAGGGGCACGGGCTCTTGGACGCCTGAGGGCCACGAAGACATAACCCAGTCACGCATTATGGCAGTTAACGCCTCCCAGCAACCGTCTCCAGTGGGACCACTGCCCCACCATGCTCGCGAGGAAGTGGGCTTGAGAGTCTTGGGCCAGTCACCCAATCCCCCAGCCAGCAAAGAACAGAGCTAATGCGTGAGCCCACGCCCCTCACTCCGACCCCGAGGGGTGCTTTCCCTCACCACCCCCAGTCTGATACATTCACCTCCTATCTCCAGAGAACAGCCCAGAGCTTTGCTCACAGATCTCTACATCCACATCCATTTCCCGGGGCGGGAAGCTGAGGGAAGCCTCTTTGCCGTGGTAACTGTAAGAACTGCTGTGCATTTCAGCTGCTCCAGAAATCAGCCCTTGCTGGTACTTTACTTACATTGTCTCCAAGCAAGCCTTGAGTGGGGTAGGATTCCTCCTATTTCGAGGTGCGGGAACAGGCTCAGAAGGACGTCGTTCCCGCCAGTCACCCCTCAGCTAAGAAGCAGCAAAGCTGGGATTCAGCAGGTACACAGACTTCACAGATACACTGTTCTACTCTACCCTGGAGGTCCTTCTCAAGCTGTAGTGTCAGCATGAATCTGTATTCTATTCATTCTAATGTCTCTACCCCACTGTGGGATACTGTTGGGTGCTTCAAAAGGCCAGCAATGCAGTCAGAGAATGTGGGTCCAGAGTTAGGACTGGGGAAACACAGACACAGTGCGAGGAGTCGACAGTCCCGTGGAGACAGCTTTCCCCAGGGTCCCATCTCCTGTGCCTGCCGTCTGTGATTCCACCTACAATGCTCTTTCTTTTTATTTATTTTAATAATAATTTTTATTATGTTAGTCACCATACAGTACATCCCCAGTTTTTGATGCAATATTCCATGATTCATTATTTACATATAATACCCAGTGCACCATGCAATATGTGCCCTCCTTAATACCCATCACCAGCCTATCCCATTCCCCCATCCCCCTCCCCTCTGAAGCCCTTAGTTTGTTTCCCAGAGTCCACAGTCTCTAATGGTTCATTCCCCCTTCTGTTTACTCCCCCTTTCTTCTTCCCCTTCTTATCCTACCGATCTTCCTACTTCTTACATTCCATGAATGAGTGAAACCATATGATAATTGTCTTTCCCACAGTGCTCTTTCAAGGGGAGGGGCTGGGCCCTGGGGGTGACCCTTGAAGCTCTCGCAGGCCTTACAAGCAGTCAGGTTTTAGCAGAAAGGTCAGAGGCCATGGAAGGAAGAGGCACTGGGGCCCGTGGTGGGGTGGGGGCAGAGTGCAGGGAGTGAAGGTGCCTCCTGCCAGCTCAGGAGTGCGCCCACCTACGTGGCTGGCTGGTGGTGTGAGGGTGGTCTCCGGGCCCTGGCCTCCCCGGCCCCAGTCCCTGCAGGTGGTGTGGGTCAAGAGAAAATCTGCAGGGCTGGGAGAGGATGGGATTTAACCTAAAGGAAGCTGAAGACTGTCGGGAGGAGGCGTGGGGATCCCACACGGGGAGATGGTTGACAAAGGGGACTGCGGGCTCTGCAGGAGGCTCCTGTGTCCGGCTCAGTGGGGCCTCGGGGCCGGCTGGGCGCCCCTTGTCCTTCCTGCCAGGTGAGCCCCTTTGGATGGCTTTGGAGTTCCATAACTGACTGGAAACGAACTTTAAAAATCTGGCTTTTGTTCCATTTAGATTGAATGTTAACTGTGCTTCTAACATAAAACTAAGCGTTTTCGCCCTCAGAGGAATCCAGCATCCCGAGGTCGGTGACTTCAGGGCAGGCGTGCTGAGGAGCTGCGTCTGCCTCGCGGTCCTGGGAAGGGATGCCTGGATTTAATTCAAAGTGCGGGGGAAATGTCGACGCTGCACTTCAACTCCCTGCTCCCTCTTCTCGGGGAAGGCCTGACTTGGGGTGTGGCGCACACCCAGCGGCCCGCTAGCCCCCACGGGGGCACACAGGCGCACAGGGCCGTCGGGGCTGACCAGCACGGGGTCTGCAGACGGAGGATGAGGCGCTGCTCCCTGAGCCGCCCCAGCCCTGCAGGCGGACCGCAGCCGGCGGACCCGAGGTGGCCGGTCCGCCCGAGCCGGTGTCAGAACCCCCTTTCTCCTGCGGTCTGTGCTTCCCACTGCCGCCCCCACCACAGCGCCAGGCTGCAAACCGACCAGGACGTGGGGGGCCGCCCGGTGGTGGTGGGTCAGGGAGGCCGCAAGACTCCTCTGCGGGTCACAGCCCCGCCCAGCACTGGCTCTTTGTGATGGGCCGGGTCTCCCACATTCCGCCCTCCCTTCCTGACTCAGCAGCGATGTTCATCCCATGGACGGGGTCCGCCACGGCTGTCCTCAGGTCAGTGTTCCCAGAGGGGATGCCACGGAAGGGCCAGGAGGAGAAACCCACGCTGCAGCAGAGCGCAGGGAGGGGGCGCCTGGGAGGAGCATGGGGGCGGGCTCCCTCGAAGTGGTGAGATCAGGGAGAAGGAAGGGGAGTTTCACAAGGTAACAATGGGCAACTCCTTGTCTGCTACACCTACCCTCATCCCGAATGTCTGCTCGGGTGTAAGCAGCGTGTGATTCACCCGGCCCGTGTGCACGCATTTCGGACGCCAAGAGCCCTTCCCGCCAGCAGCGGCCCCCAACAGGGCTTGAGAACCTTAGCTGGAGCCCTGCAGTCTGGCCGTTTCTCCCCTTCATAATTAGATCCCGTGTTCTGCTTCTCCTGTTTCCCCCTTCCAACGACAGCTTATTTATTTTTATTGCTGTTATGCATTGCTGAGAAATTCCCTCAAGGGCCCCCGATCATTCTGGGGAAAGAGGCTCTGTAAATCGTCTAACGGGGCCTTCGCCACAAAGGTGCATGAAGGAGCTCCCAACGGCAGCCGCAGTGTGAGCGGCCGTGGCCTCGTCCTGACGACCTCACCCCCCCAGGTGGGGCAGGTGCGGGTCAAAAAGGATAGAGACAGCAGCCAGGAGTGTAGTCACAACAAAGGCCCAGGCCTGGCTCAGTCAGATACTGCTGGGGGTGGCGGACAGCAGGGAGGGGCTCCTAAAACAGGGAGACGGGGATACCCACCTCACACACCGCTCCCAGGAGAGCCTCCGCGGACGGCTGGTCGTCAGCCTCCGGACCCTCCCACCAGCTCAGGGACCCCTGATCACCCCCACTCCCGGTGGGGGACGGGAGGCTTTGTGACTGCATGCCAAATGGAGGGGAGGCTACAGGCCCAGCCCCCCCAGTGCTGGCTTCCCCTTGGGAAGATGGCATTCAGTCCTTCTTTTCTATCCCAGTGTCTCCCTTCCTGGTGTGCACAGAGGCACGCAGGGGTGAAGAAAGGGGTCTCTGCAATCCAGCGGACGTCTGAGCAGGCATTTGCTGCCCGAAGTGCCTGACAACGGGAGAGCCAGGACAAGGCGAGCCTGGCCTCAGCTGCATGGCGGGTCCGGGCCCTGCTGGAAAGCAGGAAACACCGAAGCCGTGCCCCCGGCTGAGTTCCCTAATGGCTCCCACGTGTTCATCTCTTGTGCTACTTAATGGAGGTTATGGAGAACGGGAGGAGGTGAGATCCCAGGCTGTGTGGGGTTCTGTGGGACCCACCCTGGGAGCAGAGCCGCCCGAGTGCCGGCTCCAGGCAGGTGCCCGTCCAGGCGTCTGCCTGCCCCGCGCCTCTGTAGCAGAGACGGCCCCTGCTGCCCCCTGCTTCCCCGGGGACGCTGCGGGAATGGGCAGGACAGCTAAGTCAGGCGCTGTGTGTGAGCACAGAGCGTGTCTGCTGCTTCTGCCTTCTCATCCTCCCAGGACGGAGGGGAGAGCACCCCAGCGAGGCCAGGTGGAGAGGGCTGCTCAGAGCCAGTCTGCGCCCTGCGGCCTCAGCGTCTCCCCTCGGCCACTGCTTCCCCAGCTCAGACCTTCCTCCCCGTCACAAGGTCAGAAACTCGTGGAGGGGGCAGGGCTCCACGAGCACCAAGGGTTAAGATGGGAGCTCCAGGTTGAGAAGCTCGAATGACCTTCCCAGAGGAGGAGAGCATCTGGCTAGGAGCCAGAGGAGGGGACTCAAGGGCAGACAGGGACCCAGGTGGCACAGACAAGACAGTCGTGCCAGTCACCATGACACCCCTTTCCACCAGAAAATTCTTCCCACAGAATCCTGTGGCTACAACAGAAGTGAATTTTTTTTTTACTCCAATGGCTTTTTTCCATGTTCTTAGCCATAGAAATTTTTTTTACATGGAATGTTCCATGTGACCCCAATATGCACTGGAGCAGAGGCGATGCAGGTGATCTAGTTGTATCGGGCGAGGTGGGGGGCGGCCGGGGAGGAAGCCCGGAGAATCTTCACGGGCCTGGGCTTCCGGGGTGCCTGGCAGTGTAACTGCCAGGTTACTATAATCCCATCCTACTGCTTGAATTATTCTTTCTTGCATACCTAACAAGTGGCTAGTTTAAGAACTTGGAGGCTAGAATGACCAGACTTCCCTTTATCTTCTACTTTTAGAAGACACTTCTATCCATCTATGCAGCAACCGTACGTTTTAGGCAAAAACAGCATAGGAGATGGGGACCCAACCGCCAGTCAAGCTTTCCCTTTCTGCGTGCCTGTCAGGTGCGCTAGAGGAAGTCACATTTCTGCATCTTAATTTGTTTTATCTGCAAAATAGCAGTCCTAATACTGAATGCATCGGATTACGGAGAGAATCGAATGTGAGAGTCCAGTTCGAGTGCTTAGTGTCTTGTCTGGTCCAGGATGAGGACCCAGTAAAAGTTAGCTATTATTGCCATCGTGACAAGCAGCTGTGCTCCTGTTGGAACCGAAACCCACACTGCTGTCCCCAGGAGCACCCAGAATGAACAAATGCAGCCCTCAGATTTGCAGAGAAACACGGAACTTCTGCGAGACGACCCTCCGTCTCCGAGCTCCAAGCTCAGGGACTACCTGGGCCCCCACCCTTCCTTCTGCCCATCTCTGTCTTTTGCTGTATGTGGCTCCCCAGCCGTGCCGGCGCGGGGGTCTCGGCCTCCCAGGGACCTCCTGGGCTCCCTCCGTCTCCATCCCTCTCTGGCGCCGTCTGTGCACCTGCTCTCCTGCCCCAAAGCCCCTCAGGCCCATGGTCACTTCCCACTGCCATGCTGCCCGGTTCCTTCTCTTCGCCTTCTCTCACCACGTGAGAACTTGGACTTCCCACGGCATCTGCTTTTCCCACGTCCCGTTTGTTCTTCCCAAGGAGTTCTCTGGAAATCCCCTCACAACAACAATGGACTCCCTGTTGGCATACTGAACGGAAGATTTTCAGTTCCTCTTTCACTGAATCTTTTAGCAATGTGAAAATATTGATTACTCTCCTGTTTACTAAAAAATCTCTTCTCCAGAATTACTTGACACCAAATGCCGGGTTTCACCTTGGCCCGTGTATGACTCTGCTCAGGCTGGCGTAGCAGAACGCAAGAGATGGGATGGGGGGTGGGGCTGACACAGCTCTGGAGGCCTGAGGCTGAGATCCAGGTGACGGAGCGTGGGGGGTCCCCGGGGGCCCCTCTCGGTCTTCTCCCCGCATCCTAGCAAGGTCGTCTCTCTGTGTGCCGCGAAGCAGGTGGAGGCCAGACCAGGTAGAGCCTCCACGGGCACAATGAGGGCATCGTGTGCGTGGGGAAAGGGAGAGGAGCCCACTGAAGGACGTTACGTAGTCCGGCGGTGCATCACTCAGACTCGGGGAGGCACAGGCGAACCGTGGTGCAGGCGAGCGGTGAGGCGGCTTTGCCAGAGCAGTGGCGGGAAGCTGCAGAGATGCGGGGGGGCCAGGGGGCGGGGGGACCTAAGCTGCACAGCTTGGCGGCGAACTGAATTTGAGAAGTAATAAAGGGAAAGCTGGCAAAGTGACTCAGCTTTCTGGCTTGGAGACGTGGGTGGTCCACAGTCTCTGCAGTGAGCAGAGGACACTGGAAGAGGTGTGGGCAGGAGAGCTGGCCGTGCACTTGAGACACACTACTGACGACGGGGACGAGCTCAGGGTTGGAGAAGCAAAGCAGGGAGGAAACGCTACGCGGCAGTGTGCTCAGCAGAGAGTACGGAGCGGGGCCAGATGGGGACGCAGGTCTGAGCCCCGACAAGGGTTCCACAGAGGAGGCTGGGCGCCCAGGAGGACTGTGGAGGCACAGCCATGTTATGGGGTGAGGCGGGAGTCTGGGGTCCCGGAAGATAAGAGAACGGGATCCACTTTGTCTGCTGAGGACTGAGCTCTTCGCTGCACTGGGGAGATGGAGGTCATGGTTTATTTTGGCAGCAACTTCTGATGGGGGCAGAAGACAGACTGGAACACACTGAGGAGGGAGTGGAAACAGAAGGCGGCACCCTGTCCTCTCCCAAGAAGCAAGCCTTTGAAGGAGGGCAGAAGACGGAAGGAGAGCTGCAGGGGGCGTGGGCCACAGGAGAACACCTGATTTTGAGAATGGTGATACTGGATGGAGCAGATGTTGTGGAAACCCCCCAGTTCCTCCTCACCCATCCATCCACCTAAGAGCTGCATACTCATGACCCCTCTTGCCAGGAGTGCTGGTAGCTGGTGGTTCTTACCTGCGTCCCTCTCCAGGCACTGCCCCCAACTGAGAGCTGCCTCATCCAAACTCACCCCCCTTCTGGGGCATCCTCATCAATGACATCATCACGGGGCTCTAAAGGCCCAGCTCCCGTCCCTCCAAGAGCAAGCTCTGAAGGGCCACTGCAGGCTCCAGGGGCTTGGCTGATGGGCTCTGTCGCAATAGCTCGTGGCCAACTTCTCCCCACCGACACTCTTCCCAGGAGTGCTCCTTCTCTGGTCCTTTCCCAGAAAGCCTGTGTCTGACGCTTGAGGAGGATGCCACCTCTGTCAGATAACACTGAGGTCCTGGTCCTCTGTCTTCTGTATGTCCCAGCACGGCGTTCACCCCCTCCAGGGAGCCGCCATGAGGAAGGCTGCATATGGTGTCCTTCCAACGTGCCCTCAGCTGACTAGATACGCAGAGCTTCGTTCATGGCCATACGCAGCCATAAACTGCGAATTGTTGCCAAAATACATGCCATTCCAGCACATACACACATTTCTCCACACTCCCAATGATGTCACAGGTTGGCTGTGTCTTGCAGTCCCACTGTTCTCCATTCCCACCGTTTATCTTGTGAGAGGATGAACACTTTTGATCCATGATGGAAAAAGAAAAAAACAGTTGGCTGTGCAAATAATTTTTTGAGTGCCAACATGAAATGAAGAAAGATGATTAACCTGCATGATAAAATCCAAGCTTTATAACTCGAGATGTCTCCAAGTAAATGATCTAAGAGTGAAAGATTGTGCAATCAGTAAGCAATTAGGGATGTGTAAAATTGCTCTAATAGTATGAAAAGCATCATAAACATCTCTCAGCCTGGGAGTATTGACCAACAATTATACAAATTAATGCTAGCTAGACAAAGCTATGGACTCAGAAATTTTTATATTTAAAAATATGAAGGAAAGAAAAGGTTATTGCCAATATTAGAGTAGATTATTACAACTACTATTTCCAGGAAAGTTACCTCCTTGCTAAACAGAATCTATGTGTAAAATTATTGTCTTCTCACATCATCTGTCTATTTAATTGCAAAGTGAATTTTGGAGGGCCGGGATCATCCTTACTTTTTCATGCTGTGTCCTCTTATACCTACTGTATAGCTTGGCACATGTAGGCTCTCAAAAAACATTGAATGAGTAGATGGATTATGAATAGATGAGTAGATGGTGGATGGATGCACGGATATGTGGAAGGAAGGAAGGGAGGAAGGAGAGGAAAGGAAGGGTGAATGGGTGGGTGGATGGCTGGCCGGCTGGCTAGATGAATGAACAGACTGATGGATCAGTAGATGGACTGGATGGATGGATGGATGGATGGATGGATGGATGGATGGATGGATGCGTGGAAGGGTGTGTGGGTGGATGGAAGGGTGGATGGATAGTTTGATGGATGCGTGGAAGGGTGTGTGGATGGGTGGAAGGGTGGATGGATAGTTTGATGGGTGCGTGGAAGGGTGTGTGGATGGGTGGAAGGGTGCGTAGGTGGATGGATAGAAGAATATGTGTATGCATGTGTACCCTGTAAATTTGGAAGAATGATTAGCAAGAGGAATTCTCAATATCAGACACACACATTCAAATTAATGGTGCATATTCTAGTGATTTTTGGCAATAAACTTGTATGAATATAGGCAGTATATGGTCACTGTTGCATGGTAATACCTTAGCTAAGGGAACACTCTCACCTTGGATGGTCTCCCATCCAAAAACAACCCAGTTGCCAGAACTTTTGATTTATTCTCCACTCATTCTCTCAACAAACCATCATTATATGCTTACAGTGAGTTTGACGTTGGAATAAATAAGACCCGTCTCTTCATGCTTGAAGCTTTGACCCCCTGCCAGAAGATGAACTTACAGCATAACCTCCGTAACCTCCACGAAGTGATTGCTCCTTTTGTCACATCTTTGATTTCTCTTTGCTTTTATCTTAGGGGTATAATTACTCTCCTTCAGATCATGGCCTGTTGACATTATTCCCCCCATGTCTATTATTGTAAAGCTTATTATTAATTATTATTATTATTTTATCTACACATTTCACAGAACTTACTTTGTACCAAACACTTTGCAAGATGCACTACGTACATGAGCACATCCTCATAACAAAGAGGACATTGTCCCCCTAGCTTAGGAGTGAAAACTGAGTCTTGAATAGATTAAGGGCTTACAGAAAGACGTGGACAGACAGACGGAGAGCTTGAACCCACAGCAGTCTGATGCCAGCCTGCAGTTTTAGCGGCTTCATTTTATCACCAACGAGGTGAAACAGACATAAGTCGCCAGGAAGGTGGTGAGGAATTACGGGTCTCATAGCGCAAGGATAGGAACCTTAGGGGATAAAAACAGACACAACCCTTGACTCAAGGAGCTCACAGGGTGTGGGAGGAGGAGACAAGGCCTAGCCAAGAGAAAATTTAGTCAATATAGGGACTTTTCTGCCAATTTCTGATCATTTTCTTGAAAGTCATTATTTTTAAGACTTGCTTTGTTGAATCCAGCTTCTGGGGCGTGGTACCGGAAGGGACACGTCGATGCTGTGCACAGCCTTCACGGCAATCCTGCTCAAAGACCCTGTCACTCACCAGCAAAAACTGTTTCCCATATATGCCGGACAAAAATCCAGGGAAGGTAAAGTGCCCGTGGCCCAGGAGGGCTTGATTATGGGGAGGGAAACTGCACAGTCCGGTCCGTAGCGGGCAGCCGGGGACACCTCCGCAGCCTCCGTGACCCCAACTCCTCCCCCTGTGAAAGGAAGACGGTCGTGTCCACTCAGCGAGGTTGCTGGGATCATGACATGGAATATGACATGATCGAATATGATATGATCTGCTCTACAGACGGTAGAAATCAACGCTAAGACATGCCATCCTTGCTTTCCAGCGCGCTCTGCATAATCATTTCTTCAGTCCGTCTTTGGGAGAACAAAATACACTTCCTGCAGGTGGGGAATCGAGTAGAAGGGAAGGAAACACAGGCTTTAATTTGTCGCAGGATTCCCAGCCTGACCGATCTGATGTCCGGTTCCAGGGTAGTTTGACTACATTTCCGTGGCTTTGAACGGCCACCCCCGACCTGTGCAAGCACCCCGCATGCACCTGCCTGCAGGACTGCCTTCTCTGCTGCCGCCATGTTGGTGACTCCAGTTGGGTCTGCAGCCCAGACCCCTCGACCAACCCTTTTACCCAGGTCTCCCCAGTACAGGGCTTCCCCAACTTAGGTCAGGCCCACCATCAGCCTCTCTCCTCAGCTTTGAGAGTGGGGTGCATTTAATCAGGAGCCCCCCAGGCCCCCGCTGGCCCGATTCCTTCACCTCTAAGCACCCTCCCCGACCCCTTCTCCCGAGCCGCGTCTCCCTCCACCACCATCAAAATAGGTCATGTCCTGAGCTGGTGCGGATTCCTTTCCGGGAGCACTGTGTCTCTCACCTCCAGATATTGTCTTCATTATTCTATTGCTGCCACCAGCCCTGGGTCCTGCGAAATTAGCATTTTCCAGACACAGTAACCAGTCACATTTAAGATAACTTTCATCGGAGCCAAATGGGGACACAAACAGAATATCCACATAATTGGAGGTGATTATTCATCCCAGTCCCCTTCCACCCAAGGGTGATGAGGCTGTGATTTTGTGGCACGAAAAACAAAATGTGAGTTCTGCTGCTGACCATGCACGCTCCGTTTTCACATCTATTTTAAGGCAGGTTCCCTCCCCATGAGCAACCCCTTCTGGGACGCGGGCGCTTTATCTTCCCTGGAAAGTGTCCTGAATAGAGGGCCCGCAGCCGTTTGTTTGTTTAAAAATAGTTATTGCTATTAATGACAGGATCTCCTCCTTTACAAAGACGCCTGCCCCGGAGGGTGCCAGGAAGGCAGCGTGCACTGTGTGGGGGCTCTACGTCCGGCTGACGCACTGTGGCCCGCGCGGCACAGGCACCAGCCTGCAAGGGAGGGAGATCCCCAGCAGAACAGAGCCGCCACCCCGGGCCGCTGCCCTGGACAGGCTTCTCTCCCTCCGGTCTCTGTTTCATCACCTGTAAAACGAAGCTGTCGCACAGACTTGTTCCCGGGGACCCTTAGCGCCGGCGTGCGTGGCCACATGCATCAGTGCCAAAGAGCTCCCCGCGGCCAGTTCCGAGACCTCAGAAGCCACGGCTCTCACTCCCCGCGCTGCGCTCATCCCAGGGACCACATCGACTCGAGACTGACCAGAACTTTCCATCGGTCACATCCTCGTATTCAGTCCTAACAGTCACATGAGGTAGCGAACTGTCATGTCGTGCCCACCTACAGATGGGGAAACCGAGGCACAGGGCAATGGGGTGACTTTTCCAAGGTCTCTACATGGAGTCAGACTAAAGTCCAGGCCCGCAGGCCATGAAGGATTTTTACGCTTACACATGCTCGTCCTTTCCCTGAACTTGGAGAGTTTCGAGGGTCTGGATTGAAAGCGCCGAGTGAACGGCTCCAGTCCTGAGAGGCTGAGGCACGAGCCCGGGGGAAGAAGTAGGCCAGGCCAGGGTGTAGGAAGGGGGGTGAACAGCCCCAGAGGGTCAGCGGGTCAGCCAGGGCTGGGCATCCCAGGACACCGCCACTGCCCCTCTGTCCCAGCTCCCCTGCCACCTGCAGCCTCTGTCATTGGGAGCTGTCAGCATCCCGCGGGGAGAAGCCCCCTGACTGTCTGATTGTTCGGAGACTTTCATTATAACTCGCTCCCTTCAGCTGGGTTATTGCTCAGGAGGCTTCTGGAGTGACGGCTACTCTACCAGCCTCGAAAACATTGGTGCCACCTTGACTGGTGCACAGGGAGGGCAAAGAAGGGCTCACCCTTCCACCCCGTGGGCTGCAGCCCGGGACTGAGACCGGGGCGCCGGCCTCCAGAGGAGGCCACGTCTGGTTTTCAGAACTCTCTAGGGACCGGTGTGCTGCTTGCCTCAGCGAACACTGTCCCGAGCCCACTTCTGAGCAGCGGGGGTGAGGACAGACACGAGTCAGGAACAGGTTTAGCTCTTGGCAGCAAAGATGGCCACAGAGGCCGAAATGGGTGCATATTTCTTTACTTGTTTACGTGTTTTGTGTAACGAGAAGTCCGCAGCTGGGCAGTGCTGACCTTGGTCCCCGTGCTCAAGGGCATGAGGGCCGGAGTCTCTGAGACGAGTTCTGCATCCTTTGTCTGTGGTCCCGAGATGGCCCTGGGTCTGCGGCCACGGGGCCCATGTTCCCATAACCGGGGCTGGGAGAAGGCTGTCCCGGAACCAGGGCCAGGGACTCATCTGTGCTTCTCACCGGAGTCTTCCTGCGACAGGGGGGGGGCCGTGCATTTGCCCCCAGATGCCTGCAGTGCCCCCTCCGACAGCGCGGGGTGCTGAGCCGGGCGCTGGGCGGCGGACGCTCCCGAGGCGACATGAAGGTGCCCGTACCTGGCACTGCTAGCACTGCTGTGTTAATCACTTATCGAGTGATGTGTACCTTAATTTTTTCTATATAGAAAAGGACTACAAACACTCACTTTTGCCCCGAGAGAGACAGTGAAATCACGCACGAAGACCCACACCTAACAGGAAGATTTTGAGGAGTCGGCCCCTAGTCTGCGGATGCCGACCTCCTGAGCTGAGTTGATGCCCTTTCCAGCTGCGGGTGTTCGTCAGATGTGCCGTGAGCGTGGGGTTTGACCCTCGGGACTCCCGGAAGCAGACCCTTCCCAGACGAGGAGCGAGCCCCAGCTGCCGGACGCCGAACGTCACTGGTGGACACGGGCCCCATGCGCCCCGTTGGCAGGGAGCTCCCTGGTCTGTAGGAGCACAGGAAGCCAGCCACCCGAGGGCGTCATGCCCGCACAGGACCACGCACAGGAGACTATCCTGTGGGTCCCAAATTGGCTGGGTTGTCCTGCTCGGAGCAGGGACGAAAGGGCACCGCAGGCCAGCTTGGTGAGGTCCAGCTCGGCCGCGGTGCAGGAATGGGCCCGGGGGAAGGCACTGGAGCTGTCCGGCCTCCCCAAGTCAATGAGGACAAGAGGAATGACTGCCCTTCTCTGGGACAAGCTGTGGTGACGGTCTAGGGCAGGGGCGAGGGTCACAGCCCCTGGCAAGCACCGAGGACACACTCCCCTGCAGGGAGGCCAGGCCCCCGGCTGCTGGCCACGCCATCCTGCGCACAGCCCTGCGGGCGCTGCTGGGCTTAGGGCCGGCACCTGGGGGGTCTGGTGGTGCTCAGGTCAGAAGACGGCACGTATCCCAATTTCCATGTTTTGGAAGATGAGGTGTTTGGCTGGAAGCTGATAGCTTCTCCCTATCTTCCCTTTGAGATCCCGGGACAGAAATATTTCAGTGAGGAAATAAAATGCAGCAGAACATTTCCTTTAGCGATGAAATTCATTGCCCCTGGGATTTTCTGGGGCGAACGCACAGTCACTCATGATGGCAGCTGCTATCAAGCTGACTTGGGATAGAATCTCCCTGAAAATTATTTGAGAAGTAATTAGAAATCCTGTGTCAGGTTGGATGGACAGGGCCCAGCAGTGTCCTCACGCCTGTGAGGTCACGGCCCGGCTCGCCGTGGACCTGGGGACAGGGGCGCAGACGACTCCTCCTGCCTCCTGGATCCCACCTGGTACCACTCAAGGCCCTCATTCAGCTCTATCGAGACTCCAATCCTTTTGGATGAGACAGAACGAATTCTGGATGGTTTGCTTAGGAAACAAGCCGTGTCCAAAGGCCTGCCTTCTCCGGGGCTCGTGCTCCCTCTCTCCGTCCCCCTGGTGCTCTGAGCAAGAGCTGAGGCTGTTCTGGAGGCCTCCCCCCGGGGGGGCGAGGACAGCTCGAGACTCAGGCCAACACAGGCCTTCCCCTGGAGGCCTGGGGGCCCCACATGCTTCAGGGCTGCCCAGAGAAGGGGTTCTTTGCCAGGAGAACCGTGCGAGCCCCTTCTGCCAGCGGCCAGCACCTGACCTGCAGCTGAGCGTCCGACCTGCAGCTGAGCGTCAGGCACGCGGCCGGTCCCCTCCAGCACGGAGCACTGTCCTCACTGGTCTCACCGTGGGTGCTGTGGGGTGAAGAGCAAGTGCCGGAGGGGGAGTAACCCTGTCACCCGTCCCCGGGCAGCTTGCTAGAAACGCAGCGTCCGGGCTCCCCCAAACCACCGCGTGGGAATCTGCATTGCAGCGGGATCCAGGCGAGCGCATCGCAGCGGGGGGAGCATCGGTCCAGGCGTGCCGCCGCCCTCTCTGCAAGGCCTGGCGGGGCGAGCACTCCACCTGTCTGTCGGTTTCTCCCACCCTCTGTCCAGCCTTTAAACAAGTTAGTGCCCTTTTGTATTTTAAACCAAGGTCACCTTGATGGAAAGCTCGCCCTGCTCTGCCCGGATTCGGAGGGTGCGTGGGAGGACGGTGGAGCAGCTGCGTTTTCCCTTCCATGCTGAGATTCCGAGCACCTCAGGTGTCCAAGCACCTTGACTGCCCCTGTGCAAACTGCGGGTGCTGGGCCTTGGCCGCCAGCGCTGGCTGGTGTTTCATTCGGACGGGCGCCCCCACGAGCGGGGCTTCCAGACAGGAGGGGCGGCTGCTCCCCACCCTCAAGGAGGGGGAGGTCCGGGCTGCCTGATCCCTGGGACCAAGGACAGGATGCTCAGAGGGGCCCTTTGGGGCTGGCCCAGGAAGAGGGCTGCACCCAGACAGATGGCGGCCACTTTTCTTCTCTGAGGGCCTGCAGCTTCACCCTGCTAAGCTGCCCATGGGAGCAGGCACCGTCTCGAGGATGGCCAGCCTGAAGCCACCCTCCCTCCCCAGTGACCCCTGCCCTCTCCCCAAAAGCCAGCCCTGTCTTTCCCCCACTGCCTGGTCGCTGGTTCCTGCCTTCCTGGGACAGTGCCCTTGACAGAGCCAGCATGCCTCCTTGGCCACTCGGCAACCCGGGTGTGAGCCCCAGCTCGGAAACATGCCTGCTGTGTGTGCAGCTGGGCCTCGCTCACCCTCTCTGAGCTAGTGCCTCGCCCTCTTATCTCACTGGTCTAACAAAAATCCTAAACGGTCCCCTGTCAGCAGGATGGACTAACTGACATACAGGATGTCCACAGAGGCCTGTGCCTCCGTCTGCCTGTGCCTCCGTCCGTCTGTGCCTCCTTCTGTCTGTGCCTCCATCTGTCTGTGCCTCCATCTGTCTGTCTGTGCCTCCGTCTGCCTGTGCCTCCGTCTGTCTGTGCCTCCGTCTGCTTGTGCCTCCATCTGTCTATGCACACCTCTCTGTGTGTCCGACTTTCCTTTCCTTTCCCAGCTACATTGGAGTAAGCCCCATCCTGATGACCTCATTTTACCTTAGTTATCTCTT
Source organism: Ursus maritimus (assembly GCF_017311325.1). Classification (NCBI taxonomy): domain Eukaryota; kingdom Metazoa; phylum Chordata; class Mammalia; order Carnivora; family Ursidae; genus Ursus; species Ursus maritimus. Next base: position 8,139,530 of record NW_024426774.1, on the reverse strand, counting down.
TAAGGGCTGTATCTTTAACTACAGTCACATTCTGAGGTCCCAGGACTTAGGAGCTCGACACAGGAATGGGGGGGGGTCACAGTTTCAGCATAAAACATCCAATTCCCCAGGCTCCTCCTTGTTTTGGGCCCTCTTGAATTCCTGCTCTTCTGCAAAAAGCTCTTCAAACCTCGTATGTCCCATCCTTCTGAAGAATTACCTATACATCTGATCTGGGTTTCCTCCTTGGAAGCCATTTGCTGAATTGCAGCACAGAATAACACCGTCCATTACAATTCACGATAATAAATGAAAGTAAAATCACCCACTCGTCCTCCCATCTGTCCACCCTCTGGCTGTGTGGTACGAAGGACCATCCAGGACCCCCGCCCCATGCCAGCCATTAGGAAGAACGCAAGGGTGAACAGGACAAATCATGAACCTGTCTGACCCCTGCTTCTTCACACGAAGCGAGACACTTCGTTTGGTAAGCTCTGGCCCCTTCCAGCCTGAAAGCTCTGGAACGCTCTCGACATCGTCATGGAAAAGAACCATGACATGGGAGCCGCGCTTTGCTGGGCAGAGAAGCCCGGTGCCTCTGTTCTGCCTGCAGGGATCTTGGAAGGGGACACCATGGCCGGGCCCCACGGGGATGCACTGATGGCAGAGCTGCAAGGAGCCACACTAGAAGGAGCCCCAGACAGCCCGGCAGAGACCCCGCCGTCCACCCTGTCTCATCTGCCAGCCATTCATCTCACAACCACCGTGTCTGGAAGGCACATTCATGGTCCACACTGCAGGGTTGAGGAAACTCGCCTGCATCCACTCGGCCAGGCAGTGGCAGTGGGACTCAGAGGCCCCGGTCCTGCCTCCCCGCCATCCCACTGCCTGGGAAACAGAAATCCTGTCCACTGATTGCGGGCACGCCTGAGCAGGGGCGTGCGGGAGGAGAGCCGTGAGGACATCTCCCGGGGGGCAAAGCACTTTATTTTCCCCAATTAATTATGATGAAGGTAATGCTCTAACCCGTGTCCCTTTGAGAATTTGAAAACTAAAATGCCTTGTTTTTATTAATTTACTTGACTGTCCAATGAATGAACGAATGTGTTTAATAAGCATTCATCAGGACGGCTGGTGTGGTGCAACTCTGTGCGTCCCTGGGAAGGCGGGGATCCCGATGCTGTGCTGACTCCCTGGCCCCCCAGCCCAGCCGCACACAGTCTCCTTCTCCCACGCTTCTTTATGGTAGCTTCCGCTCACTGACTCTGCTTAGACTGTCTTACCCTCGCTCATATGTGCTTCTGGTCCTAAGCCGGCCCCCAGCCCCTCCTGCACGCGTCCGACCAGGAGCTCCTGGAACACCAAGTTTCCAAACCCACACACCATGCACCTCACACACAGATGAAGAGCTAACAGGTGCTTAATACCCTTGTGGGGTGCAAGATCCATTTCTACCCCTAAAGAGTCAAGTTCTTACCTGAAAAATTATTTATAGCAGGAGTCAAAGAGGAGGGAGCCTCTGCTGGGTCTGATCCATGAACTGAAACTGTGCAAGGGAATAAGAGACAGAGAAGAAGAGGGAAAGATGAGAAGACAGAGAGACAGAGAGAAAGAGATAGAGAGACAGGGAGACGGGGAAACAGAGAGAAAGAGACAGAAGGGAAGAGAGAGAGATGGAGGGCAGGGAGAGAGATTTGCTAGAGGTCACAGACATGAAAAAAAAAAACACACTAAGTTGTGGAATCTTGATTTACAGCAAAATACAATTTTAAAAGATAAATGCAGAGGGAAAGTAGAGCTGTCTGCCTGTCAGGTTACACAAGAGAGAAATGAACACTTCCCTTCCCCATCAGAGTGGTCGCTGTCCTAACTTGCTTCCCTTCTCAGGTTCTCCTGGAGCGCCCCTCCCTCCCTCTCTTTCTCATAGCACACACGCACATGCATGCACACCCATGCACACCCATGCACACCCATGCACACGCTTGCACATGCATGGGCACACATGCACAGGCACACATGTGCACATGCACGCACAATACACGTGTGCACACATGCACGCGTACACATGCACACATGCATGCATATGCATGCACACATGCATGGGCACAATGCACACGTGCACACGCATGTGCACGGGCACACACAAGCACACACAGGCATAATGCATACACATGTGCACACACATGCATGGGCACACATGCACACGTGCACATGCACACATACATACACACAGGCACAATGTGTGTTCATGCATGCACGCACACACATGCACACGCTCCCCGACCTCAGTGCTCTCCCTCCCACTGGCTGCACCCCTCCCAGCCCTGGCTCTGCAGCAGGCGCAGGAGGAAGATTTATCGTGGCTCATGCTCTGCTCCTGCCTCCCAGACACAAGCTCATCCCACACGAAGCTTCTTTATATGGGGTTGTTAGCTCTGCTCTGCTGACTTGGGAGGCTACATATTTTTAATCTTTATTATTTTTAATGCTATACTTCATCCTTGGGCTTCTGGCTCCAACCACATTCTGACCTCAGAATACCAACAGCAGTAAAGCCACTGCCATTTGTCACCCCCACGCTGATCGCCTGGGGTTCTTAAATTAAAAAGCGTGGGTGGGGACAGATCTCCGTGCTCTCTGTCTCAGCCCGGTGAACAGTCTATAAATGCCAGGAACACGGGTGCTCGCCGGCCTCTGACCGCGCACTGTGCTGGTGGGCGGCATTTCTCGGTTTTAACAAAAGGACAGTCCCCGTCCCTGTGCTGGGATCTGCGTGGATGGGCAGATCAGAATGCGTTTACAAGTGCTTCTCTTATAAAGGAGGGCATGTATGGGGGAAAGTGGGACCCGAGCCCCAGAGCCCTCCCACACAGTGTGCCACGCACGGTGCAGCACCGAGGCCTGGGACAGCCCCCAGAGAAGGTCTGCCCGCACGGCCGACGCCCCACCTCTCCTCCCTGTGCTCCAGGCGGGCCACAGGGACTCCGACAGCCACGCCTCTGGTTCCCGCTATGCCGCATTTCCCCTCACCTCTAACTCCTCTGTGTCTGGAAGGGTGAGAAGGCGGAGGAAGCTGGGACTGTGCAGGTGGCGCCCTATCGGTGGTGGGCCACAGTGGGGCAGCCGCGCCGTGAAGACCACCCCAGGAGCCCCACCGCACATTCATGCGCCCTGGCCCCTCTGTGACCCTCTGTGGTCCCTCACAGCCGCTCTGTAAGACAGGTGCGAAGACAGGCTTTGCCCCCTTCTGCAGATGCTGAAGGGACCCAGAGCAGTTCTGTGACTCGCCCGTCATTTGCACAGAACAAGGAGTCACTGCTGATGCACCCCGAAATCACAGCTTCACGCTCTCTGCTGCCGAGTGGCCTGCTGCAGCTCCTGTAGGACAGACTCGATGCACCCCAAAGCCACACCCCGTGCCCCCGCATTGACCCGTGAGATTGGGCTTTCTGTTCAGTAGCTTAAACTGAAGGATCATTGATAGTTGCGCACTGTGATGCAAACTACAGTCTAAATTGTGCGCCCCGCCCCCAGTTCTGCAGCCTTTGTGACAGAAGAGATGCCCACTGCTGATCTGGGTACTTAGGACAAGAATAGCAGGAGCCTGCCTGTTTGGACGGATTTCACGAATCGAGGCAGGAATCCATTCCTTAGCCAAAACCTTCCCTATCTGCTCCGCTAATGAAAATAATTTTTCGTTCGTTGCTTAGAATTAAGATTTTTAAGAGCAGAGACTCCTGGGAAAGTGACCTTCTTGGGAGCAGGTCTCCATCCATCAGAGAGAAGGTATTTACAAAGGGGTCCAGAGACACAGTGGAATTCCACTGAGGTCAAAGTGATTTCTGTATCACAACCAAAAATGAAACATATCCTCCGAGATACTATTCTGTACGTCATGCTTTTGCTCTCCAGCCTCAGTGGATAACTGGAGATGCTTCTTCCATCTAATGACTTCTATATAATGACCTGTCAATCTTTTGTCCCTCCAGACAGGGTCTGTGAGAGATCTCCACATTGGGTATGTTCAGAAGGCAACTGGGTGCCCCAGGTCTGCCGTGGAGCCGCGTCCACACAGGGACCAGAAATCCTGTCGGGTAACAGAGCCCTGCAAGTGGACCACACGTCCTCATTTCCAAGCCACCGCGATAGCCCGTTCAGACGGCCTCACCAGTGAACTCTACCAAAAGCTAACAAGAAGAATTAACACCAACTCTTCTAAAAAGCTTCCAAAACATGGAAGACTCATGGTAGGAGGCCGGCATCACCCTGATACCAAAGCCATACAGGGACCCTGCAAGGGAAGAAAATCTCAGGCCAAGAGCCCTGATGAACATACAAAACCCACAACGGAGTCTCGGTAAACGGGAGTCAACAGCGCATTAAAAAGCTCATAGGTCCCGATTGATGGGATTTATCTCGGGGACTCACAAGTCAGTCAACGTGATCACCACGTAACACAATGAGGGCTAAGACTCAGAAGGCAGAAAATCAAGCATCTGAAAAAAAATCTAACTGTACTGTTTTGGGCTGTCAACTTCCTTAGGAGAGTTTGTTAACATCACGTTTTGTGTTTAATTTTTGTAGGTTAGCACTACAAACAGGTGAAGTAAGAAGAGAGTGGCAATTTTTTTTTAAAGATTTTATTTATTTATTCAACAGAGATAGAGACAGCCAGCGAGAGAGGGAACACAAGCAGGGGGAGTGGGAGAGGAAGAAGCAGGCTCCCAGCGGAGGAGCCTGATGTGGGGCTCGATCCCAGAGCCCAGGGATCACGCCCCGAGCCGAAGGCAGATGCTTAACGACTGCGCCACCCAGGTGCCCCTGAGAGTGACAATTTTTAATACAGAAGACAGTCTCCCAGTATTTAATCAATAGGTGGACATTTTGTGATCCGTGCTTGTGTGAGTCCTGGACGTCCGGGGGCCGTGTGACCCGCGATGCGCTCTCTGCCGCCGACCCTGATCGTGCTCCCTGGTCGGCCTCTGGAAGGTCACCGAGGACTTCTTACAGCTGAGCCAAAAGGCCTTGCTCTGGGTCCTTGTTCCCCTTGATGTCTCTCCCGCATCACACCGTACCCAGTCCCCTCCTGGAAAATCACGTGTTTTTCTGGCTTCCAGGGAATTCTAGGGCCCTAATTTTCCTCTGGGGTTTTCAGTGGTTTTTCTGATGGTAGCTCTTCTGCGTTGGTGTCCTGTTTGCCGAGTACGGGCAGCAGACACGGGCAGCCCACGTGTTCATGCTTATTGAACTGCTTCCAAGTTCATGCTTATTTGAAACTTCAGGAACAATATCACAAATGAGTTAAAGGACAGAAAAGTGGCTGCTTCCCCATGACACACATACACAGTAATTTCTCAGCATTTCCCCAGATCTGTGTCATTACTATCCCGCATGCCCTGTGAGGCGGTATTAATCTGACGTTCATTGACAGGTTAGGAAGTTTCTGAACTTGCTCAGGGCCAGGGAAGGAGCTCCTCCAAGTTAGCTGGCTCGTAGGTCAGGAGAGTCTGAAGTACCAAGTCACAGAAGCAGACTGGCTACAATGAGCTGCAAGTGATGGACAGACGGACAGATGGACGGATGGATGGATGGACAGACGGACAGATGGACGGACGGATGGGGAGTGAGTGAGTGAACGGACACTCGATGGAGAGCTCGGGGCTGGCTCATGGAGGGAAGGGCAGTCCTTCCAGGCCCAGGGGCTCCGTGGGGGACACCCACGGAAGCTTGCCCTGTCTCCTTCCGTGTTGGGCTGTGTCTGTCCTGGCTTTGAACCCCAGGAGGGGCACCGTACTGAGCGATCGTCTGAGTCCAGAGGGCCAGCGGGAGCAGAGCCCTCCGTGTGTGCACCGTGAGCGGGAGGAGACGAGCCTGGGCCTTGATGCCAGGAGCCCCTTGTGTCTCAAATGCCGTGTCTCTGACAGTCCGAAGGGAGGAGGCTCTATTTCACTTTACTCTATTTGGATGGCTACTCTTCTCTAGATTTGTCCTTTCTGGAGCAGAATCGGAAGTCTCCTGAGTATAAAGGAAGGTGATAAATTTGAAGAGTTTGGAGCTGGATCTCAGGGGAGCCACTCAGGGCAGAAGTGTGGGGTCTGCGGCCTCCACTCCACGGGTGGGAAATAATGCTGGGCCAAGACTGCCGGCCCGGGAGCTGGGAGCTCACAGCAGCCTGTGATCCAGGCGCAGGGCAAGGCCCACGTGTAGAGGATCCGCTAAGAACGGAAATACCGGCCCCCACCGCCCGCCACGTGGGAACCCCCCGGAACCCTTCCTTAGGTAGAACAGGCCCAATGTCCTGTTCACAAACGCATCTCCCCGCGGACAACGTCACACAGAGTTCTGCTGGAACCTCGGGACTCCTGACGAGGCCTCTAGCACCTGACAGCCGGCGAAGGTGAGGTTGGCTGAAGGAAGGTGAAGCCGCGGGCTCTGATCGCACTGGGCCGCCGTAGTGCGTGGTCTCCGGTACCTGGAGAAACGTGTGGACTGCCCAGCAATGCGTCAGGAAGCTGAACATGGGGACAAGTGTTTCTGTTTTGATGGGAGGCGACCCTGCATGTCGGTGTGCACAGGAACTCCCTTTTACGAACTAATGACGATGAGGATTGGTAGTGTTTTTAACACAACCCCGTGTCCGGCTTCCTCTGCTCTATTTGTAGGACGTTCTTTTTAGTCCCTTTAATCCTGAAGTTCGGGGGCCACTGGCCTAGGATGCAGCCAACGATTGGGGGATCCTGGCCCGCCTGCAGGCAGGGGTGACGGAGAGGACCCCTCCCAAGGAGGACATTGGCTGCAGAGGCATGGCAGTCAGCCGCTCGCTGGAGACTAGTTCCCTCCGTCCTGCACCCAGACTTCTTGTGCATTGTTCTTGCAGAGTGTTCCTTTCCTTCTTTTCCACTGAGCAGCTTGCCACTGCCCATCCCCTGGCACGCTGTCACCGAAGACGGACCCTGGGAGAGGTGGAGTGAGACGAGCCAGCCTCTGCCCCAGGACGCTAATGATGCCAGCTGCAGACTGTCTTGAATCCTCTTCCAAAAGAAATGCTACCCATTGTCTGGCGGCTTGCAGACAAGGTCACACCGGCTCCATCCCAGGCCCTCCAGGCCTGGACGAGGAAGGGGTCGGCAGCCACAGTCGGCTTTGAGCCCTATTGCTCACCCAGTAGGTCAGGGCAGAAGTCACGAAAACGCCCGGCTCCGTCCCCTCCTTCCACTGACACCTGGCCTAGAGTCCTCCTCCCTCCAGGGGTACATGCAGCCATACCGCGGGAGCCCCTCAAGCCTGGAATGTGTTCGTGTGTATGTGCGAATGCGTGTCCGAGCGTATGCACGTGCACACTGGTGTCGTAGAGAAGCGTGGTGTGGAAGGAGTCTCAGGCCCCTGCGCACCGGTGTGTCCTTCGAGTCACATTTAGCCAGGCCCGTGCGGCAGCGTTCTCCAGCCTGGCACGGACACAGAGAGCCACATTGAGGCCACAGCTGGTGGGGAACAGAGCTGCCGGCCTACTGGTGGGGGCTGGCTGCCCACTGCCGTCTCCGGCATGCTTGGCTCTCTCCTCTGGCTGTCGATCCAGCCCGGGAGACACCTGAATGTCTTAGGAGCTGACTAACCACCTAATTCATTTTGCATATGCTCTTTTTGGCTGGCACGGCCACCAACTGGTCCCAGGTTTGACCTGGTTAGAAGTGGAGGTCGGATACCCCAAGGTTGTTCACGCACACACACCATTCTTGCTGCTCAGTTCAATTTGACTATCTCTTCGGTTTCAAACACAGTTGTTTGTTAAACTCTGTGCACACTGGCTCCCAGTATTACCAGCTAGACAGGTTTTCGGGTTGACTATTTTGACTTCTTTCTGTTTATGCTAAGTTTGTCATCCATCAAGAGTAGACACTTGGTAAAATTAAAATAACTGGCTCAGTGACACCCAGAAAGCATGACGTATTCTAGGGCTCAGGTAATTTTTTTTAAATAAAAGATTGGAAACAGGGGGCTAATTTCCTCCAAGTCATCTTATCAATAAGAAAACAACAGGCAGCTTTTAAAAAATGATCAAAGAGCATTTAATATCAGGTAATGGAACCAAGTTCCACTGCTCAAGCAGAAAGAAATATACTGGTTTATGTAACTGGTAAGACTAGTGATCCTCCTTCAGGCATGGCTGGATTCAGGAGTCCTTTCAGGAGCTTGTTCTCCATTCTGAGCTCTACTGAGCTATCATGGTGCTTGTGTTTTGGACTTAATTCTCCTCTGCTACAACCACAGTCAATCCACCTGGTGGAAAAAATAAAGGCCAAATTTCCTACAACTTATTTTTTTATAACAATTTTTTATTATATTATGTTAGTCACCATACAGTACATCCCTAGTTTTTGATGCAAAGTTCCATGATTCATTAGTTGCGTATAACACCCAGTGCACCATGTAATATGTGCCCTCCTTACTACCCATCACCGGCCTATCCCAATCTCCTGCATCCCCATCCCCTCTGATTTCCTACAACTTATGATCACAAAGTAGGAGAAAGCCATCCCTCACCCTTCAGGGTGGAAATTTCGAGGAAAGGCTGGCCACACTGGGGTCACATGAACACTGTGAGTCCGTGGTCTGCCTGGGGGCGTGGCCCAGCTTGGTCCACTCCTACTCCTTGTGCTGAGGAGGTAAGCCCAGAAGATTCACAGCCTCGCCAGGCCTGCGTGGAGCGGCTGGTGGGTGTTCTTTCTCTTTACACCTCCCGCCACACCCCAGACACACAAAACAACATGCAGGGGTTGCTGGTCAAAAATTTCACCAAACTGAAACAAAGAAATGATTACATCTGTTTTAAGCGATCAGAGTGCAGCAGTTACCACGCTGGTGATTATCCGTGGTTGAGCAGACTGTGCAGAGAGGTTGATGGTGTAAACACGCACTGGGCCCCACTTCTGAAGATCAAATCTTTGTCCGTTCTTTAAACGAATATATACTTTAACTGAGAAATTCCCCTTCTCAGAACTTACTAGTCTACAGATGGACATTCACAAGTGTGGGAAAATACATACACTGTATTATTGGAAAATTTTAAAAACAAAGGGAAAGACCTAAATATCCATCAACCAGTGTCATATTAAGGTACTTGTAGTCACCCATACAATGAAGTCATGAAAGAACACGTCGATCCTTCTGTTACTGATATGGAAGTATTCACAAGACATAGTCCAGATGATCGTGTTGCTTAATAATATGCAAGAAATCATCCAATGTGTGGTTTTTTAACTCTCAGAAATCTTTGTGTGTGTGAGAGACAGACAGACAGAGGGAGAGAACCCTGAGAAGGGCTGCGAGACAGTGAGTGCGTGGCCATCCTGTATTTAACCCCACACCCCTGGGTGGAGAGCTTTGGATTGCTTTCTACTCCTCACTGTTTTGAAAAGTCTTTCGGACAGTTGTGAAAAGACATACAGTGCACACCTCTGTGGTCTCGGGAGGATGAGATGCTGGCAGGTGTCCAGCCGGTCCAGCGTGGTGAACATCTGAGACGTTTGGGATGCACTCTGCCAAACCACTCCCGCCGAGAATGGGAACAATTCAACACTCGTGCTGGAAGTGCACGAGAACGCGGGGTCCTTTCCCTCCTCGAAGTGCTGATCATTAGAACTGAAAGCAAAAGCCTTTAATGACATGGATACCGCCATGCTAACGCACTTGAGCCCTGCATTAGTGCTGCTTGTCTGTGACAGCAGGACTCTCCCCTTTTAGGAAATTTAAACTGCTTTATCAAGGAGTAAGTGACACAGAATGAACCACACACACTCACAGTGTACAATTTGATCAAATTTAACATCTGTATATGCTTGCAAAGCCATTACCACAATCAGGAGAGCGAACGTGTTCAGAGCCCTCTTCCCTTCCGCCCCCTCCTTCCCATCCCCCACCCCCACTCATCCGTCTTCGGCCGGCTTAGGTGAATCTGCAGCTTTTAAGTTCTATATAAATGGCATCTTTCTGTCTGGCTTTTTTCACTTGGCGTGATTATTCAGAGACGCGGCCGTGTTGTGTGCACCGATAGCCACTCCTTTCCATTGCTGGGCAGCCCTCTGCTGTGTGGCCCACGTGTGTCCGTGTCGAGCGTGGATCCACAGTCGGATTATTCTGGGTCTTGGCTTCACAAACACAGCTGCTGTGAACATTCATGGGCGAGTTTTGGCGTGCAGTCTGTTGATGCCCCGGGAGAGCGCTAGGAATCGAACGCTGGCTCGAGCACGTGGTAGGTGTGTGCTTGACTTTTTAGGAAACTCACAGACCGTTTCCTACGGAGGTGGCACCATCGCGTGCCCCCCCGCGGTGCCCGACGGTTCCGGGTCCCCACACCCTCGCCGGCACTCAGCGTGATCAGTTTAATTCTACACAATCTGATAGGTTCACGTGGTGGGAAGTCCGTTTTTAACCGACATTCGTGGTTACGTGAGAGCAGATTATTTGCGAAAGTACAGTGTTGGGACGCTCTCATGAAGTCATCCAGTCTCTGCTGTGTTCTCCTTTGTCGCAGAGTTTGGTAATCCTGTTGGAAGGAGCCATGAAGTTTGTAGGACATGTGCTTTCCACAAATTTCTCTGTTCATTTCATTTTCGATAATGCTTTAGATGCTGTGTTATATCTCCCATTGTTCTGTGTGTAGAATTCTGTTTCAATAAAATTGATAAGAAATAAAATATTGTAATATTTACATTTAAACTTTATTATAACGTACAAAATTTATATTTAAACTTCATCCAAATAGATGCTGTTACATGTGCGAAGATGATAGTGTATTTCTTATTCTGGGGGATTTGTGAGGGATCGTGTGGGGGGGGGAGAAAGCTGCACAGTTCGGGTTGCAGGTATTTGGAAATACAGTGTTTATTTCTGCCGCAGCTATTACTAGGTGTGCGTGCACACACACACACACACACACACACGCACATGCACACAGAGTTTAATAGAAGGCCTGGCGCCCGCAGCAGTGTAGGAGAGAAGGGCAGTGCGCTTCCCCGGGATGCTGGGCAGGAGTGCACAGGGGCCACGAGGTGGTCTAGGTGTGCCCGCTTGCAAAGCCGGTGCCTACACTGCCTGGCACGCGGCATCCTCTCTACCCAGCTGGGAAGCCTGGGAGTGAGACCAGCACGGGCACCCAAGAGTAGCTGGGGACGGCAGGGCCTGTCACGCTGAATCGTCGCCTGCCCAGCGCTGGGTGGGGAGGGCAGCACAGGGAAGGTGGGCTCTACGGCCCTCCTCCCTCTCACTCTGTAAAGCAGTAAGGTCTCGTCGCTTTTCCTTTTTCCAAAAATGCACCTTTCTCTTAATAACATGCTTCTGTGAAATCTTGGAAACACAGGGTATCAGGAGATCCCAATTTGGATGCCAAACAGGCCAGTTATGTGGAGACAAAGATTCTAGGGCCAACAGGTCAGAGGTCGGAGGCGTGAGTTGCTCGCGGCATTGAGGGCTGAATGGCTGCTCGGCCGAGACCCCAGGACCAGGGCTGCAGAAGTACCTGATGTCTGAGATGACTTCCAGCCAAGGACTGAGAAACTGATCCGTAGGAGCTTTCCAGAAGCACTCTCTCTGCCTGACGCATTTCCTTCGCACCCGGGTGTGCTCCCTGCAAAGGCCGAGGGCTCCAACGGAGCAAGAACGCCTGTCGCTCTCCAGACGGCTGATCACGCGCAGGCAGCGTGCTCTCTGCCGCCATGGAACCCGCAAGGCTGGCTCCTCACTCCGGGGGCCTCGGAAGCCCCTCCCCAGCCTGAGCGAGAAGAGCAAAATGAGACCGTGACTCTAGGTGTCCACACCGAGTCCGACGTGCAGCAGGTGCTCAGGGGAGGGAGGAGCAGAAAATAATCACAACCACGTTCTGAAAAACCTCTTACGTTTTAAGAATATTTCACATTATCCGGTTATTTAAATGTATTAATAGAAACAACCAAAATAGTACTTATATTAATTAGAATGGCCAGTGAATGGACCTGTTTGATGTAAAAATGTGTCCATAGCAGAAAAATCAATCAAACATGAACGGTTGCTCAGATATGGAAATGGCCTTGCTATTCCAGAGCTGCTTTGCAAGATTCCTTCCTGGAAGAATCCACCTGTCCCGTCCATCGAGTGTGGCCCCAGGTGTGGGGAGAGAAAGAGCAGTGCCATCTTTATACCCAGAAGGGAATGTCCTCCACCTTTCTCCTGGGCAAGTTAGGGTTTCTCTACCTCCCTCTGCGGACTTCCAGAAACAGCTGCCAGCAAGTCAAGACCAGTGGATTACTTCAGCCCCTGGGACACGGAAGCCTGTGCCCCTCCATCTCCTAAGTGTCTCCTTTGTCATTGTATGAGCGACCCCAGCGCTGCTGAGGACCATACTCAACAGGCCAGGGGCGTGTGCCCATTTGGGCCAGCTCACCCATAGCCGTCCGTGTTTTGGATGGGAGGACTCTGAGTGTATACAGCGCTTAACAGCTGATGACATTTTCGTGTCCAGAATCGCTGTTGAAAACTCATTATCCTGGGAAGCGTTGCAGGTCCCTGGGCTGAAGGGCGGGTTTGGGGCCACACGACGCCAATCCCCATATTTTGTGAGGACTTTACCTGGACTCCTTCAGATGAATGAAAGTCATGCTTCAGTTGTATTTTACTTGTTTTGACTCGAAACTTCATTCTTGGACACCCATCTTGGACCTTGGGCACGGTTCTGCCCCTGGAGCCCCCTCCCAACTGAGCAAGCCTGTCCTGCTCCCGCATGACCATCCGCACTTACTGGAAAACCATCCGTTTTCCCCACCACCCTCCCGAGGGAAAAAACCCTGTTCTCGAGTTTCCCAGATGCTCCTCCCAGCATGGGGCATGCGGGCCTCTCCCCACTGTCCCAGGCCCCACTCCAGCACGTACTCCTCTCTGCAGTGTGGTACCCGGGCCACGTGGGGAGCAGGAGAAGCCCGTCAGAGCAGCCCCACGTGTCTGCAGTCCTCACGGCAGACTGCTGTTTCTGAGGGGAGGGCAGTGAGGTGCAAAGGCTTGTGCAGGCCTCACCTACCCCCTAGATTTAAGGTTGAAAGGCGAGGTGACCATGCATCCCGTGGTCAGCAAGGAACAGCGCCCCAGGACAGGTGGCTGACCCTGGCTCTCTGCCGGCCATTCCAGCCTGCCCACATTAATTCCCCAGCCTCCCTGCCCATCATCCCAGCTTCCCCGCCTCCCTTCTGAACACAAGCATTATGTCATTGCTTCTTCCTCAGGCGAATCCTAATCATACAAGAGCCCCTAGAAGCAATGGGGTTTCAGAGCCTGTCTTTGTCTTCTGGAACCTAGCTGACGTTTCTCTCTTCCAGCAGAAGCACGTTTCCCTACGGCGTATTTGTAAAAGTCCCCTTTGATACCTTCCTCCCGTTTTCTTTGGCTGAACTGCCGTGCTGTTTGCACCACTGGTGAAGGTCTAGTGGAAGCTTCGGGCCAGGAAAGGGAGGGTTGTTAGCTGCAGAGAAGGGGGGAGGCAAGCACACGGCCCCCTGTCTGTCCTGGTCTTCCAGTGCCCCTCCCAGCCCCTCCCGCCAGCCCTAGCCGACCCGGTCCCCCTCTCCCCATCTGGTCACGTCAGCCGACCGGGTGTGTGGGATCCTCTAAGGGTCACCTGCCTTCTAAAACAGCACCTGCATCCCCACTCAGGGGTTCGGTGGGCACTAAACACGTGCTCTGAGACAGAGGGTGGGGCAGAGCGTCATCTGGGTCTTGCAGGAACCGGAAGAAGCAGCATCAGTTGCAGACTGTCTCGTGGTGACTCGGCCGAGGCTCAAGGACTGTGAGCTGTTTTTTGGAAGCTCACTCAGCCAGTGGACAGTGGCTCCAGGGCCCATGCTTCGTGCTCTCTCTCCAAAACACGTGGCCTTAATGGAGCCCCCAGATGTCTGCCACGTTGAAGCGGTGACAGGCTCCCCGTAGAACTGAGTCTACCCACTTGTTCCCCGTCAGGCAGGACCAGAGCAGTGCTTCCCAAAGTGTAGCCGTGAAGCACCCTTGGAAAGCCCGGGGTGTGTATTTAAGGTGCAGACCCCGACCCCTGGTGTCCTGCGTCAGCATCGCCCGTGACGGGGGCTAGAAATCTACACCTTGACAACGGCTTCAGGTGACCTTCATCAGCCTGAAATTCAAAGGCTCCTGATGTGGAGATTGTTAGGCAAAGGTGGTGACATTTTCCAGTTACGGAAGCAAGATCTCAGGCCCCTGGTCCCCCGGCCCTGGTTCGATGTAACTATGGGACAGAGCAGTCCAGAGACCCAGGGAAGGCGGCTGACCTCTGGCAGGATGAGAGTTCAGTCTACAAAGAGGGGCTGAGGGTAGGGTGAGAGGTGAGGAAGGGCTGCGGTGGTGGGCTCCCCATGGGGCATCTTGCTGGCTCCCCCACCCCAGGGGGCAGGTGCTTCCGTGTAAGGGATGCGCGTCTCCGGCGGTGCGGGGAGTCCCGGGCGCCGTACGCACAGGGCAACCGGGGAACCCTCGTGTTGGAGCAAAGGCATTTCGAGAGTCGAACGGGGCATCGGTGATGATTACACTGGACCACAGCATTATTGGGGGCAGTCCCCGGAAAACGAGGACACACGGTCTGTTCCATCACAGACCTAGTTTTGAAAATGCAAACGTGCTCCAACACGATGGATAGAGTAGGGGACAACCTGAGCACACGACACGTTTCACGCTCACTTACACATGATTTCATCTGCGAGAATCACCAGGCGACCTGAAGCCCACGCCCCTGAGCTGATGTGGGCGGGGGGCGGGGCACACGGCCACACATTACCCTGCACCCAGGCTCCCCCGGCCCGCTCCCAGGGGCCAGCCGCCCACTGTCAATGTCACAGGTCTGCCATCTCAGTTCCTGGCAGGCTCGCCAGGCGCGCAGGCATAAGGCTGTGCTGCCGCTCTTCCCAGGAGCCTCCGACGAGGTTTCTGGGTGTCGTGTCTCTGCTCCCGTAAGTCCTGGGGTTCTACTGCTCGGTGTTGCTCATCGTGCTGATTGTTAGGGACACGTACATCGCACTCTACAGAACTGTCCCCTCGACAGAGCCCCCAGCCCTCTACCTTCCCCAGAGTTCCCTGCACAGACGACGGGAAGGAAGGCTGGATGTAAGCAGGGCACGATGTCTGTAAAGCCTGGAGTTTCCTCGGGGTCTCGATGACCCTGTAAAGAATGACAAGCACAGTGATTTATATTCCTCTTCTTTCCAGAGGAAGTTCATGGTGAGAATACTTTAGGGCGTGTTGAGAGCAGGGGCAGGGGGACAGCAGGTCTGACGTCAGCACTTACCCAGTTTGGGCACAGCCTGGCTGTGCTCCCCCCCCCCCCCCCCCCCC
>NW_024426774.1:8106365-8124184 GCF_017311325.1 Ursus maritimus | reverse complement strand
TCTTGCTGGCTCCCCCACCCCAGGGGGCAGGTGCTTCCGTGTAAGGGATGCGCGTCTCCGGCGGTGCGGGGAGTCCCGGGCGCCGTACGCACAGGGCAACCGGGGAACCCTCGTGTTGGAGCAAAGGCATTTCGAGAGTCGAACGGGGCATCGGTGATGATTACACTGGACCACAGCATTATTGGGGGCAGTCCCCGGAAAACGAGGACACACGGTCTGTTCCATCACAGACCTAGTTTTGAAAATGCAAACGTGCTCCAACACGATGGATAGAGTAGGGGACAACCTGAGCACACGACACGTTTCACGCTCACTTACACATGATTTCATCTGCGAGAATCACCAGGCGACCTGAAGCCCACGCCCCTGAGCTGATGTGGGCGGGGGGCGGGGCACACGGCCACACATTACCCTGCACCCAGGCTCCCCCGGCCCGCTCCCAGGGGCCAGCCGCCCACTGTCAATGTCACAGGTCTGCCATCTCAGTTCCTGGCAGGCTCGCCAGGCGCGCAGGCATAAGGCTGTGCTGCCGCTCTTCCCAGGAGCCTCCGACGAGGTTTCTGGGTGTCGTGTCTCTGCTCCCGTAAGTCCTGGGGTTCTACTGCTCGGTGTTGCTCATCGTGCTGATTGTTAGGGACACGTACATCGCACTCTACAGAACTGTCCCCTCGACAGAGCCCCCAGCCCTCTACCTTCCCCAGAGTTCCCTGCACAGACGACGGGAAGGAAGGCTGGATGTAAGCAGGGCACGATGTCTGTAAAGCCTGGAGTTTCCTCGGGGTCTCGATGACCCTGTAAAGAATGACAAGCACAGTGATTTATATTCCTCTTCTTTCCAGAGGAAGTTCATGGTGAGAATACTTTAGGGCGTGTTGAGAGCAGGGGCAGGGGGACAGCAGGTCTGACGTCAGCACTTACCCAGTTTGGGCACAGCCTGGCTGTGCTCCCCCCCCCCCCCCCCCGCCCCAGACCTCCTGCAAAAGTCAGGCCAGGCTCACCTCGGCAAGGAGGCCAGGGCGCAGGTCTGCGCGGTGCAGGGGCTCTGCGTCTCCGATGGATGGGGGACACTCGTCGAGTCCGCGGGACCTCAGATCCAGCAGCTGCCCTCAGGGTCCAGTGGCGTGATGAGGGAGGTGTGCAGCCCTGCCCTGAGGCTGCCGCGTCTGCCTTGAAGGGGACTGTTTGGAGCCACCACCCTTGTGGTGTGGTTAGGGTGCCCCAGGAGAGCAAACAGGAGGGGCTCCCGTGCGTCCCAAAGCCAGAAGAAAGGAACAGACAGCTGGGCTTTCCCGCCTGCACTCAGGCCCCTCTCTCCTTCCTGCCCATCCGCAGGCCTCCTAATCCCCTTTCTGTCTGTCCCTCTCGCATCAGCTCAGATGTATAAGATCCTTTATAACATTCCCAGGAAAAACGTCACTCCATTTACTTACTGGAATTCCCTGGGAATTTCTAATGAATCCCTTAGTGGAGACCCTCCCCCATGCCAACTGGAGGAAGAGGGGAAGGACGAGGGCGGAAAAACAAGAACAGGAAGAGAAGAGAGCCCAGGGTCTGAGGGCATCGGACACCCAGGACTCGCTGGTCCCCACTGACGGGAGCGGCGCTGAGCACTTACTAATGTCGCCTCATTCCAGTTTAGGGGAACCCGTCGACGTTATGATGACCTTCAATCTACGTGGGCTAGAGTCTGGCCCATGAAATGTAAATTCTGAGTTTGTCTAGGATCATGAAGACTGAGCAGGGGGTCTGATCGGCTCCAGAGCCTTCCATGCTTGCCCACGTGCCACTGCTGGGGAAGGAGGCCATGCAAGCATAGCAGGAAGACTCCTGACTACAATGTTTGCTCAGAGATGTGGCACACTCAGCCTTGACACACATTCGTAGCCCCCTCACGCAGGGGCATCGGCGCCAGAGACAACCCAGGGCATGGGGTCTGGAAGCCCTGTCTTCCTGGACGCTCCCCCTGCAGCTCCGGCTGGATGCCGGCCACCTGAGTGCCCTTGCGTGCGTTCCTCCCCACTGCGTGGACAACCACCCCAGTGATCAGGAAACAATCTCGCCGATAGTAGCAGCTCTTTTGGAAGCCCATTTCATGGTTTCGATTTATATCTCGCTGTGGACAGGAAAGGTGGCCAGGCAAAGGCAGTTCACGCTCCGGGAAAGCCAGGCCGAGATGCGTTCCTCTCCCCCAGCTGGCCCCTTCAGGCTGACATTCCCATGTTCTAAATGGATGCCATTGTGTCAAGGGACCACCTGGTGCAAATACCCCTCATCTGTCACCACCGGTAACAGACTAATTTGCCAGAGGTAATCGGAGATCTCGTCCTGGAAAAGCAGGTGCTGACATGGGGCGTTGGATATGGGAGGCGACGCCGGGCAGGGGAAGATCTTTAAGATGACTTGGGGCTGGGGCTGGGGCAGGCTGAGGGCACTGTGGGGAGACTAGAGTTTTGCATATGCCTGGGGACAGAGGGGGAGATGACAGAGGCTGGGACAAGGGAGAGGCTGCAAGAAATGCTCAGAAAAGTGATGCCTTTAGATCCTTCCATAGCTGTCAAGTCCAAAGAGAAGGAGAAAGAGGTGGGCAGCAGAGAACAATTAGCAGTCCTCTCAGTCTGTCACCACGTCGTGACGCATTGGGAGCCCTGTGCGAACGGGGGTTTGCTTTGGGCGGGAGCAGAGTGAGGGGACCTGAGTTCTCTCCAGACTTCCGAGGCCCACAGAGCTCATGATTCAGGGTCCAGAGAGAGCATGTGTCAGAGCTGTTCATCTGAGACAGCCTCCTTTCTTCCCAGTGTCATGGGGTGATATGTTCACTATTTCCTTTGTGTTTGATAGAAAAGTTGGCATTATAACAGCTAAACAAAGTCCTGGTTTGTCCCCCACAGAAGGGTCCCAGGGTGGGACCGGTGGGGGGGGAGGCCTCCAGGCATGGGGACACAAGCCCTCCTGGGGGCTGCTCTGCCACGATACCCACTTCAGGGGCCCAGGGAGGGGGCAGAAAGGGCACCAGCCGCAGCTCCTGGGCGCACATGTCCTTAGCCCACGCCCAGTTCCCTGCACGAACCTCGCCGCACAGACATGGAAGAGGGAGGTCTTTTAACTGCGGGGCAATGAGTTGTTGAAACGTTGGGGTTCTTTTTGCTATGGGAAAGCACCCCCCATTCTCTGCTACAAGGAAGCTTCCCATGACACGGAAGACCGGAAACAGGGTCAGATATATACACACGATTTCCAGGTGGTCAAGTCCTGCCTGCAGCGAACACGCTTGTGTAATAATCATCTACATATATAAAAAACCAAACACTGACCCGTGTGACACAGAAGAGCTGATGGTCCTGAAAGTTAATGCCGTTTGATTCTGAGTTGACTTTTGCAACGAGAGATGGTATCATGCTCAGCCGTGGGAAGGAATCTGCTGTCAGAAAATATCTTTGAATTCTAGCTCCGGCTCCCAGCAGCTAAGCGACCTTGGGAAGGTCATCATGTGTTTAGAAGTAAGCCTCAGGATCCTTGGCTGCAAGATGGGAGCAATAAAATTCCCTCGAGGGTTCTTTCCGGGGCTCAAGTGACACACTTCAGGTCAAGCGTGTAGCAGAGTCTATGTTGTAGGGAGTGTTCCGTATCCACCGGCTGGAAATCACAGCTCCTGGTGGCGGTCTCCAGTTCACTCTCACTGAGCAAATTTGGTGCAGCGAGCGGTGAGCTGAGTACACAGGACCCACAGGAGGGGCTCCAGGCAGGCCCTGACCGCCACCTGTGGGAGTGGCGGCTCCTCGTACGTAGCGCAGATTCAGACGCCCATTCCCTGTTTGCCGCCTCTGTGCCCCGACCCCATTCGGTCCCCTCACCAGAGGATCGCTGCAGACCCCTTCCAGCAGCCTCCTCTCCTCCAGTCCATCTGCACCCCTGGCTGTGCGGCCAGTGTCATTGCCCTGAAACCCTGTCCTGTTCACGCAGACCATCCCGCGGCCCCCCAGGGCACCCAGGGAAGTGTGCACACCCACCAGCCACTCGTGCCAGCCCGCGTCCATCCCACTGCCCAACTGTGCACCTCTTCCGGGTTTACTCCCTTCCACGGACTTCCAGGCCAAGCTGCCCTCCGGGACCTCCTCCCCATCCTCATAGGTCCAAGCACGTGCCCACGCGGCCCCTTGGCCACATGATCTCTGTCTCCCCTGGACTTCCAACTTGCTGGGGCAGAGATAGGGCCAGACCCTTTTGTAGATTTGTTTCTTCACATGCAAATCCCAGAGCACCTGCGTGGGACTCAGCTTACGACTGAAGGTCGGTAGCGCCTTCTCTGACTCCTGGCTAATCAAGGAAGGTAGCCAAGCTCCGACTTCTGTGACTATATTTCAATTTCGGTTCTTTTCACCCCTCCCCACACTTTGTTCTTTCCCCAGAAGCAGACTGAAAACGCACTGAATTCTTCCAGCCCATCTTGCTTATCTAGAATGGCCTTTCCTTCCTCCCAGCCCCCTGGATTTTAGGGGGACAGCTTCCAAGGGAGAGGGGAAACCCTGATCCTACCCGAGCCCACTCCACTGAGACCTTGAGGGAGGAACCACATCCTCCCAAATCCCCAGAAGGTGACCTAGAGCTTCAGAGAATCGAGGGGTCAAGTCCAGAAGGCGACCCCTCCATAGGGGTCACTCCCCCAAGACACCATGTCCAGCAGGACCTCTTGTCCCATGCAGGCCGCTCTAGGCCATGGTCAGATGCCTGTCCTGATCTGTCCTCCTTCTTGCGCTGGCCACAGCAGCTCCTGGATCTCGACAAGCTTGGAGATGGGCATTGCAAGGGCTCCGCTGTCAGCTCAGGGACAAAGAGCTCAGACACTTCCTTCCCTCACTCTGTCTTGTCTTTCAAGCCCTCCCGTAAAGGCTTGGAAACCAAACACACATCATTCCCAGCTCAGAGACAAGCACAATTAACACACTGGACGGGACCCAAGTACAAAGTCTCCTTGACGGTCGTCTTTGGGTCACAGAAGCATGGAAACTTCTGCCTCTTGTAGTCTGAATACAAGACAGGTAACACCTCTTGTCAGAAGAGGTATTTCTGCGTCTGCAAGGCAGCTCAACATTCTCCCTCCTGGGGAAGAAAACGTCCCAGGAGGGTGTTTTCACAGGGGCCCGCTCAGCTTCTGCAGGAGGGGGGGCGGGGGGAGCCCTGAGGCATCCCCAGAACCCAGGAGAGGGGAGGCACCAAGGACACAAGTGCGGATGCATGAGGGCCTGAACCCCCTGAACCCGGCAGACTTGCTCCGGAGGCTGTCTGGGATGTGAAGGTAGCAAGTGGAGGCCTCTACTGACTCCGATGTGGATTAAGGTGACAGTTGAGGTGGGGCCAGGCTCAGGTGGCCCAGGATGTGTCTCCTGCCTCTGCCCCCTGGGGGGCTTCTGTGACCTCCCCATGCCTCATGCACTAATCTATACAGTGAGGGTCATAGCCACATCTCTCTTGGATTGAGTGAGGGATACGCGTTATGAGCTTAGAGCTATACCAGGCACGTAGGAAGTGCTTGCTAAGCCCTAGTAATGATGGGCTTCTGCGTAAGGCTGTGTAGGTAGTGCACTGCACAGCTCTAGATACAGAAACACAGTTGTACAGGACGTGCAGACTGGGATTCTGGTCCATGTGGGTCAGTCTGCTGGGATGGAGGAGGGGCCTAGCCTCAAGAACTGAGACCCTATGAAGAGCCCTTGGGAACTGGGGTGTGGGGCTGAACACTGGGGTCAGAGGCTCCCTGTGCCTGTGACGGAAGCAGCTTCTGAAGCACGAGGGGTGTCACAGAAGCACCTGTGCTTGGGGCCACAGATGGGAAGAAAGGGGCTGGGGACCAGGGTAGTGTTGGCTGACATGGAGCCCCTGGGAAGGCTTCTCTACTTTACCTTGGACTGGCCTGGTTGAAGAAGACGGAGCGCATTCATCCTGGGGCATCACAGAAATCCCTTTTCTGAGCCCCTCCCATAGGGGACCTGGGCTCCTAGCCCTGGAAGGCCACACCCAGGGGGCATCCGGCTGTAGCCAGGCCCCCAGGGCCCCTCCAGGTGGCACGTGGGCTCCGCGGCCTGGGGAGAGCTGCCCCCGCTTCCTCCCCTGCGTGCGGAAGGTGGCTCTGCCCACCTCAGCTGCAGCTGCGGCCCCCACCAGAGCTGGGGCTGCTTTCCTCTCCAGCAGAGAACACCTTTGCCACCCATAGCAAATTAAAATTAAGTGCAAAGCCGTTTCCGGGTCAGTTAAGCACAGAGGGTAACTAGCTTTCCGCTGCTTTCCGCGCGGGAGACAAATCTCGGCTGGTATACGCTGAGCCCTGCGAATTGCGCACTGAGAATGACATAGCAGGCTTTGGGGTTTGTGTTGTCAGAGCACTTTATTAGGTAGTCCGGGGAACAGACGGCAGCACGGGCCACGCAGGGCATCCCCCCAGACATAACCTCGGCAGGACAAAGAGCAAACGGCAAGGCCTCTGCCTGTGTTGACGTGGGTTAGTTACCTGCTCTTGAACTCTAACATGCACAGGACCCTCCCGGAGACCCCGTTAAAATGCAAATTCTGACCCAGTCGAGGAAGGATAAGGCCTGAGACTCTGCACCCCTAAGCACCTCGTAGATGAGGACTCCACGAACCCCCCAGGACCGACCTCAGGCCTCAGCGTCCTGTGCAGAGAGCGGGGAGCGGAAAGCAGGAGTGAGAGATGCTTTTGTAAAGACTGATATGAGAAAACCCTACGACAGGACACGGGTGCCCACAGCGCCTGCCGGAGCTGCTGTCCGGAGAGCCCGACTCCTCAGCCATGGGCCTAGGGGTCCATGTGGGGGCCGCAGACGTGCGGGGTCCGCTCGAAAGCATCCTCTCCCTTGTTCCCCAAACCAAGGAATCGTCAGCTTGGGAAGAAGGACACTCAGTGCCGCCTCGGTCCCTGTGGCCCCGCCCACGTGTCCTGGCTCTCCAGGCCCCCACCGCACCCCACCGCACCCCATCCCATCCCCGCTGGGGCATTGGGCACCCCTCCCACTGCAGCCTCCGCACGGACCGACCGCGGGCCTCACGCAGCGGGTTCTGTTCCGCCCACCGTCTCCTACCGGACGGCGAGCTCCTGGAAGGAAGAGCTCACGTACTCTGAGCTTGTCCCATGGTGCGTGCACCGTGAACTGCCGAGTGACAGTCACACCAAGGAGCCGCTAGAGCATTCACATATGCTCAGGGTTTGCTGTGTGTACGTGTAATACAGCACGGTCACATGTGAATGCGTACTCGCTTACAGGCATGCTTGTAATGTATAAGCGTGCATATCACACGTGTTCTGCAAGCATAGGACACATACGCGTTGCTGTGTTATATATACAGAAAGGTGCATGCGTGCGGCCATGTGTCCGTGTGTAATGAAGGAAACGGGGTGCCTCAAAACAACAGAATTTATTCTTGCACGGTTCTGGGGCCGCGAGTCCAGGATCAAGCAGGACAAGCATGCTTTCTCCAAAGGCTCAGAGGAGAAGCCTCCTATTACGGACTGAACGTGTCCGTCCAAAATTCATATGTTGACATTCTAACCCTCAACGTGACAATATTTGGAGATGAGCCTTTCTGGGGATGATTAGGGTTCGATGTGGTCACTAAGGTGGCCCTAAGCCAACAGGACCGCTGTCCCCATGGGAAGAGGCGGTCAGGACATGGACGTGGGTGGAGGGGTGACCGTGTGAGGATGCCCTCAAGAGAGGCCTCCGGAGAATCAATCTTGCTGACAGCCTGACCTCAACCTCAGCCCCCAGAACACCGAGAAGTGAATTTCTGTGGCTTGAGCCGTGGGATCTGTACTGCTCCTAGGACAGCCCCTCCTCGACTTCTGCAGGTTTGGGAACTTCAAGTGCTCCGAGGCTCATGGCTGTGTCACTCGGCCCTCTGCTTGGTCTCCACAGGGCTGTCTCCTCTTCTACTCCTTGCAAGGACGTGCGGACACTCACCAAGGGATTTTGGGCCCCCTTGAGTAATCTGGGAGGAGTTCGTTTGGGATCCCCAACTGAATTCCAACTGCAAAGATCCTTTGCCCAAATCGGTCCACAGTCGCAGGTTCTGGAAGTCAGGGCACAGGCACACCCCCACCTGGTTGCCATCCGCTCAAGTGCCAGGCGCACTCCTATTTGTTTGGGGATGTTTATAGAAAGCCTGCCTCCGCGACCATTGAGTGCCAGGTGCGTCCTCTCAGTGGCCAGCTACTCTCTCTTCCAGGGGCCTCACCTCTTCCCCATCAACGGAGGCAAAACAGATCTACTCCATCGGATGCAGGGAAGCCCTGTGTTTGTTCTAAACCTGTGCATCTGGCTATCGATCCCGTGACGTCTTTTCCTCTCTCCGGTTCCCAGGTGCATCACCTGCGTGATGAGCGAGGGATGTGGAGAACCCCGAGCCCTTTATCACTTTATGAAGCTCGTCCCCAGAGCCAACGCCTCACTTCATTTCTCTAACAAGACTCCACGTATCTTGAGGGCAGACCAGTGATGCTGTCCTTCTGTCCCATGGCACCTGCCATCCCACCGTGCTTCCTGGATCTGGGCCCCATCCCTAAAACCCTTCCCTAGTGCCCAGCTAGGGGTGGTGGGCAGCGAGGGGCACTGAAGCATCACAAGCTGGGAAGGTCAACAGGATCACCTCAAGGTCAGGGGTAAAGTGTCACCTCCTGATAGCGTCATTTACGTGTTCTGGGTCCTTCCCTGGTCTGAGGTGGGAGTTGCATTGGAAAATCAGGGCTAGTGTGCCCTCATCGGAGGGAGCAGTTCAGAAAGCTCTCTGGCTAAGCCGTAAATGCATGTTCACCCTGGGCTCAACCAACAGACACACTCAAGAAGCTATTTTCCTGAAAGGAGGAGGTCAGTCTGGGACAGACAAGCCTGGGCTTGGTGCAGAGTCCTACCGCTGTGCCGTCAGGTGGAGCTCCCGCAGGCGGGCTGCTGCTCCGGGCTGGCTCCTTCCAGCGGGCTGGGGCCACTGGATGCCAAGAAACAGAAAGAGTGTTTTGAGTTCTCGTCCTGACATTACCACCAGAATGTTCCAGGGACCAGTGGAAGGAGGAGCAGTGGCCATCAGCAGGAATTCTGCAGGAAAAAAAAAAAAAGCCCCGAGGGCTATTGCCCCTGTTCCAGGACCAGGATGGGGATGGCTCTCATGTGAGTTTCCAAGAGTGGGCACAGATGCTGGGCTGTGTATGTTGAGATTCTGACCACTCGCCACACGGAATAAGAAGGACCTCCACAGGCATGGTGAGAATCAGGAGCCCCTGGCAACGAGCCACAGTTGGGGCCAGGTGCTCAGTTCGAACACAGGACTTGGCCATGGCAAGTGTTCCAGGACCATCCCTGCTGGATAAAGTGCTTCTGGGATACCTTTGGAGACATCCCCACCCCAGGTTCACTGGCAATGAAGCTAATGTTGGAATTATATCACCTGGGGGAAATTAGAGATGAATGGCAGGCTGAGACAGGGGACAAGGGGCAGGGGACAGGGGCAGGCTTGCAGAGTGTGGGATAGATAGATGTGACTCACCAGCCCCTGAGACCAATACTCCAGGGAGCCAGGATGGCCAGACACCCCACACTGCTCTGTGTCTCATTAGGGACATCTCCAGGAACGCCCAGGCAAAGGTTGGAGGCGTCCGCCTCCGCCCAGTGGACACTTCATGCCCAGTGGTCCCCTGGGCACCCCCAACCACTCAGTCCATAGTCCATTGTCCAGTGTGCATAGGACAGGTGCAGAAGGTGCTAAAGCTAGTCTGGGACTCCCAGAGGATAGCAGGTGCACACATCTGACCCCAGTGCAATGACAACAGACCTGGCAGTCCCTGCTGGCCAAGCTGTCACTAGTGATGGAATGAGTGCATTGGGGGTCATGAACCCCACTGTCAGATCAGAAGGGGTCCAAGGAGCACCTCTCAGAGTAGCCATGGGAAGTGAGTATGGTGGGGATTCCAGGTAGAAGGAAGAGTGAGGCGGGCTCCCTGAGGATCTCCCATCATGGAAGGGGCACCCCTTATCTCCAGACTTGCCCACTTCTGCTGCACCCGTAGATGGGGTCCCCATCGCCATGGTCTGAGAGGCTCTCATGACTGGAGGATGCTGTGCACGGTGATCTGAGGGCCCCATGGAGCCACACGCTCTTTTCCCAGAGTCATCATACTGCCACTGTTCTTCCGTGTCAAAGGCAACGCAGACAGAGCCTTCCCCCCTTCTTTCCTCCCTCTGCGGGAGCTTCAGAGCTCTGTCTGAAGAGCTCTGTCATTGCGTGCCAAGGACAGGCGAGCAGGAACAACAAGCCTCCTACTCCTGAGCCCCAGTCTGACTCCTATAAATGTGGAACCCAAACCATAGTCAGATGCCCATCGGGAAGCTGTTGTGGACCCACAGCAATGTGCTGGCAGCAGCGCTCTGGCCACCCTGGGACACCCTCTCCTTTTTCATGGTCCCTCTGCACCAGGACAGGGGGCAGGAAAGCCACACATGTCAACAGCAAATTAGATTAACACCATCTTCACTTTGTGGTAAGACATGTGCTTTTCCTTCTGATTTACCCCATTCTCCTTCTGGGAAGGACAGTAATGGCTTCAAAGACAAATGGCACATTGACACAGACAGATGACAGCTGATTTGAAAATGCTTCTGAGTGATTTGATCACCAGGTTTTTCCCATGAATGAAGAAAACACACACATACATAAATATATACTGAAATTTTTTCTAATATTTCCAATATTGAACATTTCTAACAAAATTCTAGGCACTGAAACATGTTATTCTACCAGAAGCAAATGATTCTTCTAAGTACCATGAATGCAGGTAACCTTAGAACAATCAAATGCTGGTTTTCTCAATCCTATTGAAAGCTGTGTTCTGAATGATTTTGTGGCTCTGCAGAGAGCAATTTCCTTTGGAGGGGAAGGTGCCCGGGTTCTGGGCAGACAAACCGTGATAAGTCAAGCCCAGGAAGACAGCTAATTTGAAGAGGATTTGAGATGTGGCCTTGTTGTCATTGTCAGGGCTCAGGAAGCTGGCCGGCCTCATCCAGTCCCCTGCAGCGGTGCTGGGATGGTTCAGGCACAGACAGGAGGTGTGGGAGCCTGAATCCAGAACTGGGAGGTCGCCAGGAGCCTTCTTGGAGTAGCAGACGTGACAAGAGAGTGTCAGCTGTCAGAGCCCAGAGCCAGGTCCCGTTTCAGAGCTCTTGGCTGGGAGCTGAGGCAGCAGGCACAGGCCAGGCCGTCAGAATGAGGCTTGGGAATATCCCACATCTCTACAAGGACACCTGTACAATTTCTAAAGGGACTCAGAGACACAGAGCCCATCACCACCACAGAGGATGGGGTGGTGACCCTGATAAATGGTAAGGGAAGGAGCTGGGCCCCAGGCCCTAGGGAAGAGGCAGGAAGCTCCTCCATCTGGTGTAATCTAAGCCAACTGTCACCTGATCTGTCTGTGTGAAGAGGTAAGAAAGGTTGCACTTGACAATGTCCCTCTGTGCTCATAATTTCTCAGAGGCCCCTGCCACCCACAGAAGTCTGTCTAATCCCTCACTTAGCATCCACGGTCCTCCAACCTCCATGTCTCCAGGCCACTGGTCCTGGCTCAAGGGCAGCACCGAAGCCACTGGCCCTGGAATGGCTGTGCCTGGCTGTTCCCAGCTCTCCACCCCACCTGCCTTTTAAGGCCCAGCTCAGACCCTAGCCCCTGTCTGACCTCGGGCTCCCACTCTGTTAGCTCTTGTTTGATGTGTGCAGGGCCCCAGGGGGCAGACACGCTGCACTCATCTGGCCCACAGCCACAGATGCTGGCCTGGGATGATATTTGTCCTCAGGATATGGTAAATTTTAGAAAAGGAATCTCTCAAAATCAGATCCAGTGGCATGGATGTGATTTGTATAAAATCATAGCATCTGTGTATGTAGGACAGAGAACTGACACTAAGAAACTCGAAGGGGCATAAGACCCAAGTCCTATCCTTACTGGGTTTCCAGTCAAACAGAGTAACCAGTTACAATACTCTTAACATGCATCCAGCCAAGTCTTCCTGGGTAGGACCCGACCTTCACTGCATTTATGAATCACTGTCTTGGTACACTGGGTAACAGACACACCGCCATGGTTTCCTGGAGCTGCTGCTTCACAAGACTGTTAGGGAGGAGAAATTTTTCTCTTCCCTTCAATACTCTTCTGGCTGGCCTAGGAGGTAAATTGACATGACACAGATTAACAGGAGAAAATCAAATTTAATACCATACTTATAGGGAATCCACACAAGAGGTGAGATTCCAAAGGCTGTCAGATATATATGCCATCCCGAACTAAGCAGAGGGGATAGAGGCCTGGAACTTCGGAGGGAAGGAATGCAATTCACAGGAAGATGAAAAAGGGTAAATGTTTTGTGAACAAATGTTTGCTGGGCCACTTGGAAACAATGGGACACAGAGAAGAATTTTAACAAACAGACTTAGCTAGGTTCCCCCCACTTACCACCCCATTCATATTATACATAGTTACTTATGGTGACAGCTCCCTTCCTGAGCAGGTCCTCCATCAAATTCTTTTAGGTAGTCAGAGAGAAGGTCAAAGTTTCCTCCAGAGCCTTTTGGACCTTGACTGTTTTCACCTCGAGACAATCTGCAAAAGTGGCCCATCTTGGGGTGACTGCTGTGAGCGAGAGCGACTGTTACATTCTCAGGAATTTCGTGATGGCAATATTTTCACCACAGAAATGGGGAGATGCTACAAATCAGATCTTTATTTGATTGATTGATTGATTGATTGATATTGGGAGAGCCAGTTATTAAGTATTTACCAGCACACCACTTAATTAAACCCGTCTATTAATTGAATTAGTTCACATTGTTTATTAAGTGATAGTTATGTGCCAAGCATGAACCTAGACTCGTGAACACACATAAGATAAGAAGAAGTAATTCCTCTGTCCTAAGTGGTTCGCTCTCTAGCCTCAGAATCCGGAAGAATAAAGTATATGCCTAGAAATTGCCCGGGCACAGGGTGTCCTAGACTGCTCCAGCTGCTGTACCAAAGTACCAGACACTGAGTGCTTGAAACAACATTTATTTCTCAGTTCTGGAGGTTGGAAGCTCAAGATCGGGGTGCTGGCGTGGTCAGGGGAGGACTTTCAGGCTGCAGACCTCTCGCTGCGTCCCACATGGAGGAAGGGATGAGGGAGCTCTCCAGGCTCTCTTTCATAAGGGCACTAATCCCATTCTTGTTGACCCCAACCTCACGTCCTGCTCACCTCCCAAAGACTTTACATCCTGATACCATCTCCTTGAGGATTAGGTCCTAACAAATGAATTTGGGTGGGGGGGACATGAACATTCAGACCATAGCTTGGGGTACATGGAAGTTCTCAATACCATGAAGAATGGCAGATATCTCTCATGGAAAGCATTGTTGGACCTCTACAACAGCCCCTGTACACACCATTCTAGAAGCTTCTCCTCCCCTAAGACTTTGAGAATGGCTCAAAGGGTTTTGCTGTGTCATAACTGCCTGCTTACTCCTTTGTAAAGAGCTATTGGCAGGTAGTTCTAGTGGTAGAGTCACAGCCTCAATGATGGGGTGTGGGGCCCAACCCCATTCTTCAAAACCTATAACACCTGGCCTGTGAGAGCACCTGGTCTGTGGGAGCACCTGGTCTGTGGGAGCACCTGACCTGTGGGAGCATCTAGTCTATGGGAGCACCTGGCCTGTGAGAGCACCTGGCCTGTGAGAGCACCTGGTCTGTGGGAGCACCTGACCTGTGGGAGCATCTAGTCTATGGGAGCACCTGGTGCTGTGGGAGCACCTGGCCTGTGGGAGCACCTGGTCCTGTGGGAGCACCTGGCCTGTGGGAGCACCTGGCCTGTGGGAGCATCTAGTCTATGGGAGCACCTGGTGCTGTGGGAGCACCTAGACAAGTGCAGAGTAGCACAAACCTGCTTAAAGCAACTGCCTCCCCTGGGCATTTGTTTATCTATCTGATTTCCTAACAGGTGTATAAATCAGATAAGTGTTTACCATCTTGTTTTCATCTTTGGCTCCCCAGTACCCAGGACGGTGCTGAAAACAACATGGGACTCAGTAGTTTCTTATTGAATAAATGAATGAATAAAATACAGATCCAGAGGTGATGGACTCAATTGAGAGCTGGGCATATATACCAATGAACTACCCTATAGAAAACACTCATCGGATGTCTGAGGATGGAAGAATGAGAAGAAAAGAAGAAGAAAAATCGTGCTTTCCTGTAGCGAGAATGATTTAAAATAGATGTGGAAAGAACTTCCTTACCCTAAAGTTTGCCTTTAAAGAAAATAGTGGAAAACAAATACTTAAACAAAAAACAAGTCATAACTATATTTGAGGCAAATTCCTGAAAATTTCAGGGTTTTTTCCCCTCTGAGGACAAAGACAGTGAAATATTGAACTTTTTGTAGGCAATGGAGAAACTCCCTCTCTTTCTCTCACACACATGCCTGACTTCTCTCTCTAGTCATTAGTCCCATCGTTACTACAAATACTTGTATCTGACACATGCATGCAGATCAGCTCCCAAATGCAACTAAATAAAACAGCTGAGAAATGAGGGCAAACTCCCCCAAATAGAAGCCCAGGGGGCCCGGGACTGGTGCCCACAGTATCCCAAGCCACCAAAAACAAAAAGACAAAAGTGATAGGGTCCAAAACGAAGCATCTTTTATTTCAGGATGCACTGGGGAGAAAGGCTGCTTGGGGACACAGGAGACAGCAGCAGCCTACAATGATTTACTTGCATTACAGCCCATGTTGCCTTTTCCCAGAAGCTAGAAAAGACAGGACAAAAATATGGGAGGATACCCACATGCTTGGGCTGATATAGCCAGAAAAAAGGCTGGATGCATCCCTAGCCTAGAATCATGAATATTATTAACACTGAATGTACGTTCAGAAAATGAAAAAAAAAAAAAGGAGGTTTTTAAAGACGTGAATTGCAGACAGTCTTGGACTGTTTTTAACGGAAGTCGCCATCCACACTGCATATCAAGCTGCCCGTCTCGTGCGCGGCATCCCACGCGTTACCAAGCACTGAAATATCACTACTGCTTGCAGGAGGACAGCACAACAGCCACGGCAGCTGCACGGGGAGCTCCTAAATCAATGCCGGCAGAGAGCAACACCACACCCCGCAGAGGGTCTGTGCGGCCAGCAAGCCGTTGTCCAGAATGGGCACTTTCAAGCCGGGGTTTGAATCTTCGCTTCTCCCCAGATAGCTTTAATTTCCTCTTGCCTGGAATTTGCCGACCCATCGTCGGGGCATTTCCCTGAGATCATTTGAAAGCTGCCTCATGTTCTTCTCTAGCTCAAGATTCAAGCCCAATTTCTCATATCCAAGGCACTACTTTTTTAATGCCCAAGGCAAGAAGCCAGAAACACCACTGCCTACAATTTGCATCATCTCCAACGTGAACCAATAGACCAAGCACTTTCAACTCTTGCCTTTCCTGAAACATATTGATAGAACCTGATTTAACATAATTAGGAAATACCGACATTTTAAACTACTAGTCTCTAAACTGTTGTGTGTACATGCATGCATCCGAATTAATAACGTGCCTTTTCAAACAGATTTTTATTTCAAAATAAATTTTCCAAATACTAAACTTTTCCCTTTTAAAGATTTAAGAAAATCGCAGGAGTTGGTGTGAAGAGGGTTTCTCCACGTGATTGGTAGGATGGGACACACACACACACGTGCATGCGTGTCTGCACACACGTATGTGTAGAGGCACATGTGTGCCGCTCTGACCAGGGCCAGCCCCGTGTGGAGTGTCCTACGGCTTCCGGTCCGTCACCGTGACCCTGCAGCCCTCCGCTCTGCCGCCTACATTACCAGCTCCTCCGTCTCCGTGATCAGCCCCTCCTGCTACATTCTGCACACCAGAGGGACCTTTCTGAGATGAAATAGGCATACCCCTTACACAAAAATTAACTGAAAATGTATCTCATAACTTGAACATAAAACTATAAAACCGTGAGGAGAAGATCTTTGTGGCCAAGGTTCAGTTCCTTAACATGACCCCTAAAGCACGAGCCACAGTAGGAAAATTTGAAAATTTGGGCATCATAAGAATTGAAAATATTTTTTCTCTGCAAAAGACCCTGTGCAACCGATGAAAAGATAAGCTACAGACTTGAAGAAAATATTTGCAATTCACAAATTCAACACAGGACTTGTATCCGGAATATGAAAAGACCTCTCAAAGCTGAGCAGAGAGAGATAAACAATCCAGTCAGAAAATGGGCAAAAGCCTTGAACAGACACTGCACCAAAAAAGACCCACAGATGGGAAATAGACGTGTGAAAAGATGCTCCACAGCCTCGGCCACAAGGGGACGGCACATTAGACACAGCGGGACAGCACGGCACGTCACGGCAGGTGCTGGTGAGGACCAGAGGCGTCTGACTTCTCGCACGTCGCTGGAGGGAATGCAGAACCGCGCGGCCACAGCGGGACACTGCTGGGCAGGGTCTACGGCAGGCAGGACCACTGCTGACTACGTCACCTAGATAAATAAAAATGCAATGCTAACACAACACTTCGTAAGTGAATGTGTGGTAGCTGTGGCCACGATCACCAAAACCTGGGGAGAAAGCAAGTGTCCTTCACCGGGGAATGGACAAACGGACAGGCCCATCCGTGCAAGGGGAAGGGGAGGCAAGGGGAAACTCCATGCCCGAGGACCTGGATGGGTCTCGAGGGCGTTTCACGGAGTGGAAAAGCCAGTATCATATGGCCATGTAGTGTATGATCCCGTCTGTGTAACGTTCTCAAAACGAGAAAATCTCCCCTACGGCGAGAAGTCTGTGGTCATCAGGGGTGTGCGACCCTGAGACGTTCCCAGTGTGGCCTGAGGGCGACGAGGGCTCTGTGTGGTTGTTACTCCAATGTGTACCTGTGGTCGAGTGTCAGAGGACTATACACCGCCACCCGCAGCCCAGGAAAAGCTGCTTCCGGAGCTGGCGAGAGCTCAGCATAGCTCCCAGGCCCATCTCCCACCCAGGCCACTGTCCCCTGGCTTGCAGAAGTTCTCACAGCTGGGACTCAGTGAGGAGCACACAGGGGCTCTGTGCTCTTGACAACTCCCGTGGGACCCTAAAATTGTTTAACCATGGAAGTTCTCTAAAATTCGTATTAGATCGCCACTCCGATTAAAACACTTTGAGAACATCAATCCACCCCCAGTCTAACAACAGTGCGGCACAGGGAGTCCCGCGGGATCCGGCCACTGCCTCTCCACCCTCTGGCTCACCTCTCAGACCCCACGACGGGGCTCGGCCGCCTTGCTGACTCGTGCAGACCCTTCCAGGCTCCTCTTGAAGACTGTGCTGACCTCCCCTCGCCGGCTGAATCTGGCGCCCTTCTTCTGCACCGGCTCGCCCCGAGCCTCTGTGGTTCAGGTGCCGGTCACCGATCGGCCACGAGGCACCTGTCTGAATCCTGGGCTGCGTGTGCA
The DNA here is from genome assembly GCF_017311325.1 of Ursus maritimus. NCBI lineage: Eukaryota > Metazoa > Chordata > Mammalia > Carnivora > Ursidae > Ursus > Ursus maritimus. The sequence continues at coordinate 8,106,666 of NW_024426774.1, read as the reverse complement.
TGTGCGAATAAAGGGACCCGGGCTCTCCTGTGGCCACCGCCTGGCACGAAGTGGGTTCTGCAGATGTGCGTGGGTCTGTACATGTAGAAGATACACCAGGATACCGGCTTTGTTTTTGTTTAGAGAGAGAGACAGCGGGGGGCGGGGCAGACACAGAGAGAGAGAGACAGAGAGAGAGACTCTCCAGCAGACTCCTCGCTGAGCGTGGAGCCGGAGGCGGGGCTGGGTCCTACGACCCTGAGACCATGACCTGAGCCAAAATCAAGATTCAGGGGCTCCACCGACTGTGCCACCCCCCCCC
>NW_024426774.1:8069823-8106355 GCF_017311325.1 Ursus maritimus | reverse complement strand
CCCCCCCCCAGGCACCCCAGGAATACTTATTGAATGAACCAATCAGTTCTGGTAACACAGCCATGGTACAGACCCACAGGCGAGGCCGGCGGAGCACCTGTTCCCGCCAAGAGGCTGATCCCCAAGGAGGGGACAGACGTGGATGGACACAGTCCCAACAAGGACACTCAGGACAGCCTGGCTTCCTGCTTCTTGCTTCTCTCACTTTTTTCCCAGAACTGTCCCCAACACACGCTTTGATTGTGGACTCCCTGCAAGCCGGGTCACAGCCCTGAGATGTGTCCGTGAGTCGGACAAGGCCCTGGAGGAATCCGGCAGTCCCTAAGCGACACTTGAGGACAGCCGTGACAGCCACACCAGTATCGCACTGTGAGAAATCAGCCTGGCTCTGGAGCAGCTTTTCCCACCTGACTGAGCAAAGCCCCCGGCCGCCTTATTTTTTCAAATCGTTAAAGCGTTCTCAGCTGTTTGAGACTCACTAAGAGCATAAGCATCTAGGGCATTTGATTAGTATTCCATTTTATTATAAAATTATTTGTGAAAGACTAATGTAGTTATAACAAGAAATGTGATTATAACAAGATATTTGGGGACCCCACCTTTCAAAGTTCGTTATCAACTAAAATAACTAAAGAACTTAAAAGTGAAAGGGAATCGACCACCATCAGGAACATTAGCAGCCAGGACAAGCAGCTGTCACCAAACAGGGCTTGGATTCACGGTGGGCCACTGCCCACTCCCATGATGCACCCTGAGTCCTTGCGGCAAGCCCGTGGTTCCCAAGCGTCACCACACGTGGCTCACCTGGGATCTTCAACCAAGGCTGATGGAGCTGCCCCACGTGGTCATAGGTGTGGCCCTGGCCCCACGGCAGGGGATTGGAGCCACAGGTGTCACTATGCACACAGCTCACCGACACGGGGGACGTCCTCATGCCTGGAACGGTTTCTGATCTCAAACACCAGCCCTGAGCCACGCTGCTCTGTCTTTTCTCCAAAGGCAGGCACCCAGCCCCCCAGCTCAGGTGGAGTGCAGGACGGGGAAAGGGTTCAGACCCACCATTCCAGGGGTGGGTGGGCTGAGAGCAAAGGCTGACACTGTGTTCACCAAAGTTAACTAGTTTTCAGTTTAGATTAACCGGACCTTTGTCACATACGTCCTTGACCCTTCACTTTGCTCAAGCGATGAGCATCGTACCTTTATTTTTAATTTCCTGGTGTATGTTCTGGAATCCTTCCCACCTAAAATCATTTTGCTAGAAAAAGCAAAGGAAGAGAGAGGAAAGAGCAGTTGCCAAAGTTTGAAAGAAATGTCAGGTTTCAGAAGCAGCCAGCAGCCACAGAGTTCGGCTCAAATCACAGAACGGCAGCGCGGGTCAGCGCCGAGCTGATGGCATTGCCAGCCATGCAGGAAGAAAGCAAGCGGCCGGGCCTTGGATTCCCCCGGGGGCCAGCTCCTGTGGGGACAGGTGAGTATGGAGGACAGGTGTGCAGGGGCCTGGACCCCATCGCTGATCCACCCAGGGCTCTGCAGCCTGGTGCCCCCTGACCTCCCTCCTGCCCTCACTCAGGCCGACCTTGTCCTCCACCTGGGAAAGGACAGGATGCTGCTAGAGAAAATGAGTTTCAGAGAGAGCAAGGAAAGGACAGGTGGGAAGACAGAGCAGCTCAAGGTGTACTTGGTTATGGAGTGGAAAGCAGCACCTGCAACGGGCTCCGACTTCCAAGCTGGGGTGCAGCCCGAGAGCCTCAACGCAGACACAAGTGTCACCTGCTTCCAAGCAGGGGTGCAGCCCGAGAGCCTGGGAGCAGACACGGGTGTCACCTCCTCTTAGCAGGACTCCGCTGTCCATGGGGGCCCGGCTGAACATGATCACGTCTGGGTCTGCCAGAGCTGCCGTCTAACGTGCTTGGAAAGACCCCCACCTGAGCCGTTGTGCATACCTGCGTGAGCGGGGCCAAGGTCTGAGGCCTGGGTCTGTCTGCACAGGCGGGGACTGTGCCGGCGGCTTCCTGACTGGTCAGGTTGGCTGCACATTAGCCCTGCGCGGAATGACCCTTCTCAGTCACATGGTCCTGACACGTCACACCAGTTTCAACTCAGTAAAATCGGGTGCGTTGGACCTGAACGTCTGGTGGTAGGCCAGCCTCGGGTACGGCCAAGCCCCCCTGCATGCACTCGCATCCGCGCACATGGCGCACCTGTGCATTCACGGGCGACCTTACTTCCGCTTGGCATCTGGCAGGGGCCGTACACTCCAGGCTTCGTGCGATGGGTTCACGCCCAGGATCATTAGTGTGCACAGTGAGGAAGGTGATCCTGGTTTTCCTTTTTGAAAGTACCAGTTGCTGTTATTTAAAAACCGTAAGATGAATAACCGCACCCAACCTTTCTCTTGCAGTCTGGGACTCTCAGGCTCATGGTCTGCCATCGCATCCTCGTGTGGGAATGTCAGGGTCAGGGCCAGCGCAAGCTCAGGACACGGACGTGTGTCTTGCTGGAAGAAGAGGCGACCTCAGGAAAGGAGGAGCACGTGTCCTGGGACTTCCAGATGTGTCATTTCCACCAAGGGATTCGGTAGGGGGTGACCCTCCCCCGGGCCCTCCCGAGGTGAAACTGACATAGACTCGTAACCAGAGCCGCACACGTAGCAAAGTGGTCCAAGTTCCGTGCGTCCCGGACGAGGCCCCAGGACGTTGCTGTTGAGCAGTCCAAACCCTGCTGTGCTTTCCTTACCTCCCCAGGCTCTGCGCTGCCGGCTCCTCATCCTCCCTGACGGTCAGCACAGCTCAGTCCATCGTACGCTTGGCGGGCCCCTCAACAAATAAAGCGCGAGCTCTGTGCATCTCTGCCCCGCGCGCGCCCTGGACCTCGCTCGGATCTTGATTCTGGCAACACCTCTGGGAGCAGCTGCGAAGGAGCTGTGTGTCCCCCCATGGCACAGAAGGGGACACCACGGCTGGACTGTGGCGGAGCCGCCGAGGGACGGGGACAGGGGAGGGTGTGAGGAGGTAACCGGTTTACTTAACAAGGTGGCACAACCGCAGAGTGCAAACAGCGAACGTACTTGGAAGGTGAGACCTTCCGCCTTTCCACTCCCTCGCTGTGCTACCCAGGCTGCGTCACTGAACCTCTGTGGTTCGCAGTGTCTTCCGCCGGAAAACGGGTGTGATGACGTCTCCCGGGAGGGCTTTGTGGGGACTGGTTCTGACTGACGTAGGAAGCGTGGCTGGCACACACCAAACTCTTCACTTTTCAGGCTGACCCTCCTTATCTCTGTGGGCCCCGGCTTCCTGCTGGCCACCAACAGCCTAGTGACCTCATCTCATCTGGTGTCGTTTCAGAAGGGAGATGAGATGCTTAGAACACAGCCTGAGCTGAGGAAGAGCAGGACCGCGACCACCGTGAAGAAGACAGGGCTGCACCAATTTCCCTGCCCGTTGGGTGTGTGTGTGTGTGTGTGTGTGTGTGCACGCGCACATGTGTGCATGTGTCTGAGTGTATTTGCACAAGAAAGCATGAGCTTCAATTTCAAAAAACTTGCACTCAAACCCTGACCCCACCGCTCACCTACCGTGTGGCACAGAGCGAACAGCCCTGCTGTCCGTGATGAACAGGTGAGAACCTGTCACAGGTGATGCCGGCTATGTCCAGCACATCCTCACTTTCCTTTACTTTCTTCCATATTTATATATATAAAGCCATAGAGGACACCTTCACGGCCTGGACATCACATTTGTGCCGTGCATATCGTTTTTCAGAGGTGCTAGAAAGGGTGCCGAAGAACCCAGGCACATAGCTGGGGGGGGGCTGCCTTCATCCCCAGTTGGGCCAAGGCACTCTTGGCCGCAGCAGCAGGAGGTCATGGCCCCACCCAACTGGACCCGGGTCAGAAGAGGCTCTTGGGCCTCAGGATCCACTCCATGGAGTCCTGTAACTCCTGGAGGTCTCCGGGCTGGGGACCCTCACGTCGGGGAAACGGCCTCACCCAGCTCCCAGATGATGAGTTCTGCCAACCCATCAGCCAGTGAAAGGTCCTGGGAGGAACTGCCCCCTTGGCCACTGAGATCTTAGTCTGGGCTAGGCTCTTACTTGTACGTGACGTCATGCCTGCCAGGAAGGGGCCAGGACACAGAAGTCCTCACACACTGGTCCCAAGACCCTTAATGAGAAACTTGCCAAGAGGTGACTCACCAGAGGAGACCCAGAATTTGTGCTGTGACTTTGTGGACGAACGTAGGCCTGTGGGTACTGCTCTGATGTCACAAACCCTGTTCCTGTCCTCCTGCTGGTGCAGCTTGGCTCTGTGCTTACAGCTCTGGCCCATCCCACTCTTACCTCCAACCAGAGTGTTTGCACGGAGACTCACCCCTGGTTGCAGAGCGCGCTCGGTGAGACGCGTACCTGTTTCCCCTTCCGGTGTGAATGAGAAGAGGCCGCAGCAAGCCTGCCCGGCAGGTTCAGTTTTGACTTCCGAACTTTTCCACAAATAAATTCTCATCCCTAATAGAGATGTGTGCGTTCCATTGTTTTAATAATTTAGCTCTGAGATGATTTATAGTTAGCAGGTTAATTATGAACACATACATTACCATTTTTATAGCCTATCTGGATATGGATCAGCAGAGAACGAGCCGTTACCCTATTGTTTCCATTTATCACTTGCGTTCAGTCCTGCTTATTTGTGAAACAAGCTGGGCTCCCAACAGCAGGGATTAACCCACCGTTGCTCAAAGTCCCTTTGATTCCATCAAATGCACAGAATGTCAAGCTTCCAGTCAAAAATCGTGTCTGGCTCACAACCCTTGACAGAGCCTTTCCCAATTTCCCTCCAAAATGCATGAAAACACAAGAAAAAGTGAAGAGCCACATGTATGTTGTGATGAAGGCTGACATCCTTCCCACTTCCTCACACCCAGAGGGCTCCCGATCACGGAGAGGACCACGGACGTCTGGTGAAGAAAGAGAATTCTTTGAGGATCCACAACACAGCCTCAGCCAGCCCCACGGCAGCCCCAGGACCCTTCTGTCCCCCAAATCCTACAGCTCCGTCCCCTCCAGTGAGTCCTGGCAGTGACCCACCTTCCTCCGAGCTCCCAGTCTGTCCGCTCTCACCCCGTTAGCACCTCCCGCCGTGCGTGCTCTGAGAGCCAACACCACGTGTGCGCTCCAGCCCGAACACAGAGTCGGGCAAACTGCGGGTGTCGGGAAGGCTCTGTTGAAAACGGAACAAAAGCCTGAGCACGCACGGCCTCCTGGGGCTCTGCGGGGCGCCTGAGTCTTGGGTGTTGGTCTGCGTGGCGGGGGAAGGAGCTGGGAGCGCCAGAGACCTGGGACCTCGGAGGCCTGGGCTGCTGTGTGGGGAAGAGGGTTCTGGGGCCTTTGGAAAGGGGCGACAGAGGGATTCAGAGGCTGAGCTTCCCTTTAAGGACCATCCCTCCCTCTCTGAGCTCTGGTGCTTCTCCTGCAGCGGCATCACCGACATCGTTCTACTCCAGTGTGATGCGTGTGATTCAAGAAGAATGGAGAGCTACGGAGACCTGGTCCTGGGCCGTGGGGAAGAGCACGGGAGGTCCGCCCAGTGAGGCCACAGAGGTGGGCAGGGAGGCCCCGTGGCCCCTCACGGGTGTGAGTCCATGACCCAGCGGAGCCCAGGTCTTTCCTACCCTGCAGATCTTCACAGTGCACTGCTATGGCCCAAACCTCCACTGGCTCATGTGGCATTTGGGGGGGGGGGACAAATTACAGTATTTCTGTCTGATGATTAGCGCCCTGCGCGGGATGCAATTTCCGCTTGTACTGTGTCTCCCTGCCCAGGCGTTTCCCTGCTGGGCGGTGAACAAGGCATGTTGGTTTCTTAGGGGAGTCGGGTGCTTGCCCTGCTCAGAGGCAGAAGGAACTGGTTAGGCCAAGGCCCATGTTTCCTGTGCGCTGAACTCCAGAAACAGAAGCCAGGACAGAAGTCATGCACGTTTAGCCCAGTCCTACACCTGTGAGGCAACCGGCTTACCTGCCTCAGCCCCAGCTCAGGAGGCCAGAATCTAAGGGAAAAAGCCAAAACGCGCCCTGCAAACATCCTTCCTCATCTCTGAGTCCTGAGAGGTTGTCCCTGGATCAGCCCCGTCCCCAGCCTTCCCCAGGACACTGGCCATGTTTCCTGGTGTCCTTCAGACGTGAGGCTGGATGCCGTCCAGCTGGAGCTGACTCCGGATCTCCACGTCCTGCTGATGGTCCCGCTGCACACCCCAGCCGTGGCACCGGAGCCCACACGCTTGCCGCTGCCCGGGCCCTGCACACACATCCTTTCCCTGTAAAGCTAGAGTCACTGAATAGACGGAACACACTGCATTTTGCTTTAAAATGACGGCAACACCACCTCTCTGGGAAGGCAGCGCCCAGCCTGAAACCCCGCAAGCCAGTTGAGAACAGGTGCACGACGACAGCTCTGCATTCCGTCTTGTGGATTTCACCTCTAAAATGTCAAGGACATACATGAGTTCTGTTACGTGCCTGAAGTATCACGGTCTCAAACACGCAGATGCTTGAGAACGGAAAATGCAGCATATACACACACGTGACCAGGTAGCTTGCTGTTTGGTCAGACAGTTGCATCATGAAGCTGGAATGTGCACATTACAGCATCATGACAACCAAACTAACACAACCGTTCCCCAATTGTGCTTCATTGTGTGTGTTATGCTTTTTACAATAAAAATGAAATCAATCTGAGAATTGCCAATCTGGTGATGGTGCAGACACAGAGATGACCTATTTTCAGGTCCTTTTCTTCAGGTTTCACTGCTTTGGGGGCCATCAGCCGCCATGGCGGTCCCAGTGCCCCCACTTCCTGGGTCTCACACCCTGTGTCGGCCCCTCCGGCACATGCCAGTGGACTGACCCATCGCATACCACCAAGGTATCGGATGTGGCTACCACGATCACATTACAAAGGCATGGCTTCCGTCTGGGGGCTCCTCCTCCCTCTCATCCCTTCCTCTGGGCAAAGCCAGCCGCCATGTTGTGAGGACGCTCGAGCAGCTCTGGGGAGGCCCACGTGATGAGTCCTGATAATAAATGTGTGCTGTTTGAAGCTCCTAAGTTCTGAATTAACATGTGATGCAGCCGTGTATAATGAAGAGCCTGGATGTGAAACGGCATTGGCGCTGAGCCAGGGTCATGACTGCCACCATCGGCTTCATGACCCTGCGTGTTTACTTTCCTCTGCGGCCATGGTTACATCACGTGCAAGGTGGAAACTACCTCGGGGTGCAACGATAAGGACTCAGTGTGAATACGCATCACGGCACCTGCAGAGTGTCCGGCACACGGTAGACAACCTGTAAACACTCAGCACGTCCGTAGGTACTGCCCCCCTCATCTTCACACGCGTGTTTTCACTGTAGTTAAGATGCTGAAATTGAGACATGCATCTGAAATGTCCTTGGCCCTCTACAGCTTTGAGTGATGGTCACTGTGGTTCCTGAGCTACTAATGTCATGGGATTGTTTCCCTCAATGGACACGACTGCTCTATGTGGCCGAGTGCATCCTGACCCACTGGTCACGGCCGCTGCCCTGACAGTCCGTGCTAACGGCCCCATCATCAGTCTTTCTGGGGAAAGTCACCCTTCTCTACCCTGTGGGCACGCTGGCCCCAGTGCCAGCAGCAGCAAGCATGCCCAACACAGACAGAAGCAGAAAGGTATAAACTGGGAGAAAGTGTTCCCCCTGAACAAAAACACATTGCTTTCCGCATAACAGAGACCCGCTCTGTGCTTGGGAGGGAGGATGGCACAGTGGGAAAATCTCAGAGCTGGCCATTTGGAAGGCTGCGGTATTTGTCCCTCCAAACAGCTAAGTTTCCCAATTTACTATGGTTCAGCATACAATTTTCAACTTCACGACAGTGTGAAAGTGGTTAAGACTCAGTAGAAGCCATATTTGGAATTTGGAATTTGGATCTTCTCCCCCAGCTCGCGGTCTGTGATGAGAGCCAGTCAGCCCTCTCCCGGCCTGGAGACTCTCTAGTCATTAGTATATCATCTGAAGATCACTGAGCTGCTTTACAGCCTCTGAGTCTGTGAAACACTTGCCACTAGGAAGTTGTGCTGGTTCCCGTCAGCACTCAGGGAGACTTTGCACTGAGGTAGGTCTGTCTTCATACTTAGACCTATAAAACTGGAACTAATAAAATCTTCCTGATTATAAGAAACAGGCAGTGTTATTGTTTCCTAATAAAAACAAATAGTTTCCATTTGTTGGGGCTCTACTATTTGATATGTGAGTGTGTGTGTGAGCGTGTGTGTGCATGAGTGTGAGCGTGTATATGTGTTTATGTGACCATGTGTGTGAGCATGAATGTGCGACCATGTAAGTGACTATGTGAACACGTATGCGTAAGCATGCGAGCATGTGTTGTGCATGGTGTGCTAACACGTACGTGTGTGAGTACGTGAGCACGCATGTGAGCAAGAATGTGCAACCACGTATGACAACGTGTGAACCTGTGTGTGTGAGCATGGATTGAACAAGCATAACTCATGTCATAATTAACTCAAATTTATTTCCATGCTCTATCTTAGCCTCTTTGAGAGTTTTTCAATGAGAATAATCTTCTTTTCTGCTAGAAGAAAACTCTAGAAGGCCACAGCTATTTTGCTCACCTTTCGGTAATAGACAATGCAAGGGTCCCTTAAGTCACAAAGAGTCTCAATTCAGAAGTTAGAATATCGTGACCAAATATTAATCAAAACAGCAAATGTGATTTAACATCATTTAACATCACTATCTCATTGGGTCACCTGGGTGGCTCAGTCAGTTAAGTGTCCAACTCCTAATTTCGGCTCAGGTCGTGATCTCAGGGTCATGAGATCAAGCCCCGCATTGGCTCCATGCTGTTCGTGGAGTCTGCTTGGGATTCTCCCTCTCCCTCTGTCCCCTGTCCCCCACTTGCTCTCTTGCTCTCTCTTTCTCTCCCTCTAGAAAAAAAACCCCAAAAAGCCAAAAACAAAACATGACAATCTCCCTCCCTTCCAGGGCGTGGCCTGGAGTGGAACTGAGGGCTGCAGGAGGCTTCTGTAGGCCTCTGTCTGGTGCTCCCCTCTCCCCTGCGCGCAGCGTTGTGACACCCTCCCACACGGGAGCGGGGAGAAGCAAGAGTGAAAAAGAACGCGCATGTCATAAGCTTGCTCCCCACTCTGTTTCCGCAGAAACTGATTCTTTCCCCATGAAGACTTTCTGAGCATGCTTTGGAATTTAGCTTTGCCAGGACTTCTCTCCTGCTGTTCCTTCTACCTGGTAGATGAATCTCCATCCTGGGAGGCTTCCGGCTCCTCCGTAGTCCAGGAAAGCCGTGTCCACCTCCAGCTTCTTGGTGCAGGAGGAGACACTTGTCAACCACCCCATCTCAGCTTTCTGTCGCACCCACACTGCAGGAGAATGCAGATCTCCCTGCGATAAACCCTGGGACGGTGCTCGCCCGTCTCAGGGCAGCTGCAAAAGGCTGCTGGGGCTTCTCAGGCCTGAAGCAGAATCCCTCCTCAACTGAGGGAGACACACGGCAAGCTCCCTTTGGAGCCCCTCCGCCTGGGATTGGAAATGCACACCACACGTTTCCCCACACCGGCTCTTCTTGCCTAGCCTGCAATTGTATATTCAGAGTGGGTGAGAAAGTTCAAGAGTGCCGGGGTTCCAAGTGATTGTCTTTGTTCAGTCTGCCCACCTGGGGTGGGTCACCCCCGCCCTGGGGCTGCACAGCCACCACATGACTCCCGTTGACTCGCACGCAGGAAGAGTCCCACCTTAGCACCCTACTTCTTAGACGAGGCACGGTCTCCCATGAAAGGCATTTAACGTAACGTGTAACGTGGTTACTAGCAGCCCGCCAAGGCCACTCACGTACCTCGTCTGCGTATAAGGGGCTCGGACTCGGGCGGTTAGAGTCCGCTCCAGTTCACAGAGGCCACAAGCGGCAGGGCGGAGGTCGAGTCCCAAGAGCCCTGATTCCCTAAGCGACCTGTGCACAAGACCCGCGAGCATCAGCATTTCGTGGGTGGACGGGTGAGATGCAGGCCCTTGGGTCCCCACCCAGAGCTTTAGAGCGGGTCTGGGGTGGAGCTTGTGAGTTGGCATTTCTAACACGTTGCCAGGTGAGGCTGCTGCTGTCGTCTGAGGAACCCACTCTGAGAACCATGCGTGAAACGAACCTGGCTGGGCGGGGCCGGGCTTTCCCTGCGACCTGGCGGGCACACCGGCAAGAGCGAGACGGCTCCGGGTCCCGGGTGCATTTGGTGGCACAGCTGACTGAAGACAGCTAATTGCTCTCTGTGATGATGAGCAACTTGTTAAGGGTTTCTCGGGGGGGCAGGGGCTTAGACGTGTGGCTAAAAGGTCACGGTGGAAATCAGATACGCGGTTCATCCAAACAAGTGTTCTCTGAGGGGGACTCGCCGGGGCCAAGTGTTTCCCCAGGTTTGCAAGTTGATGACAATGTAATGCGATTTCATTAAATACGATACCCTGCCTTAGCAGACCTTTGAACACACACAGGCACAGCAGACTTGGGTTTCTGCTCTTGCCCACTGGCTGGTCTATGTAAAGGTCACGTGAATAGGTGGGAGGTAAGAAAAAAAAATTAAATAAATAAAAAGAGGTAATTTAATTTTGAAAACTGTGAGTATTCATTTGGAATAAACCAATTTATAGAGCTGGAAGCGACAAGCTAAAATTAAATGCACTTCCCTTTTATTACTGTTTTTCTACACCCTCATCAGACAATTACACTCTTAAATCATTTAGCAGAAGGATCATCTTTACTCTCTTTTAAAGTAGATAAATTCTTCTTAAAAATCCATTTTAATGTCTGATTGACAGCTAATTTGCATTTGTACTTATCACGTTTGCCAGGTTTTCTCTATAAGATTTCCATGTAGAGTGTGTGCCTCCGGACATGGGGTGCAGAGCCCTGAGATTAGGTCCCTGCAAACCGCGAGGACTGGAGTCCTCTACTTCCAACACCTGGCCCCGTGCTGAGGTCTTCCCGCTCGGCAGTGTTTCTCCAGTGACCAGCGTCTCAGCAAGCTCTGTGTTCTGTCCCTGAGGGCGCAAACAGCCAGTATGATCCAGCACACACCGTATGCCGCACCGGCGGAATGTCTGCTCCTGGCCTGGGTACCGGCCACTTAGGCAAGTCTCATTTTGTATAGTGGTTCAGACAGCATTCATTTCCTGTTTGCATCAAAGCAATCTGATCTAATTTCAGAGGTAAGATCTCAATTGGATTAAGTGCACGTTATCCAGTCTGCAAGCCCGCGCTAACAGTGAACAAGGAGCATCACCTGCACACCATGAACCGAGTTTGTATACCGTGCTGTTCACGCAGATTTGGGCTCACTCACCCGGGCACGTTTCTCACCACCCGTGTGTCTGCCGACGCTCTGCCTCCCCTTCTGAGAGGCTCCTTCAAGGTGGGAGCTGCGGCTCTGTCCCCGACCTCCGGAGTCCGCCGAGGGCAGGTCTCAGCGGCTCTACGGTGCACTGCAGGTGAGGGCACGTGCACAGCCAGGGAGGCCCAGCGAGGAGGAGGGGGAGCTGCCTCTGAGAGCGGAGCTGGGTGACTCCAGCCGGCCGCTGTCGGAGCTCTTGCCCGGCGCCTCTCACCATCCCCGGCCATGCTGGGCTTTACCTCTGCCGTTACCCGACTGGATGACCACGGCCAAATTGTGTAACCACTCTGTGCCTCTGCTCGGTCCTCTCTAAATTGGAGGTGGTGAAACCTATCATACGCGGGTATTAGGGATAATGAAAATTATGTATAACAAGGGACAGCACATCAACAGCAGCAATCATGCGTGTACCATAAATTCTACTCCTCATACCTACCCTGTTTCCCCCCACTTGCTCCCTATCACCCGAAACAAGCTCTGCCTGTCCACTGTTCCAGATGCGGACCCTACTTCCGGACTCCCGTGCTGCCGGTTAGTTTTCAATTAAAGTTAAAAAAGGAGTAGGCTGTTGCTCGGAAGGGCATGTTCCTTCGACAGGAGTCTCCTAGAGACTAGGGTCCCCTGACTGAATAATAAGACCTACTGGTGGGACTGTAATCACGGTGGTCAGCCTGTTGAAGGCACAGTGGGAAGAATTCTGGACCCATTCCGAGCTGTTGGTCAAGTCTGATGGCAGAACATACTGTCCAAACATTGAGTACGAGCCTATGAGTGACGTAGCCCATAGATCATGTAGAACGTTGCGGGCAAACAGGTTCCATCTTGCAGGTCAGACACGACGGGCCGGCCATGGCGCGGAGCCCCACATGGAGGAAACCCTGACTGGGTAGCTGGACCGGGTGCCTCCGGGGTGCTGTGGACCAAAGCCCCGAGGAGGACCAGGGGATTCGTACAGTCATCATGCCTGTCAGCACAGCGAGGGGCGGCCCCACATTTTTATGGGGCTAAAAATAAAAACTCTGGTATGAGCAGTGCTGGACCTCTTTTGATGAGGGAAATCCTTGGGGAGGGGACTGGACGGAGTGGCCTGAGCCGGTCCCTGCAGGATGTGCAGAGGGTGGGCGAGAGGGAATGGTGACCAGTGCTCTCCAGCTGCAGAGAGCCACACGGGAACCATGAGGCAAACACGGAGGAGAAAGAGCAGAAAACTATCCAGCGTCAGTGAGGGGATGCCTTGGACTAGAAAGGAATTCTGTGATAGGTAAAGCGTGAGGTGCCCAGAGGCCAGCAGACACCCTGTAAAGGAAACAAATTTAGTCTAAGTCAAAGTGGGTGCTTGGATGTGCTTCAGTGTGTGTCTGGGTCTGGCATTATAACAGCCACTTTAGGACCTCTGCATCCCCCAAATGACTGAGATCTCAGAGAGCAGGGGTCACAGGGAACCTTGAGACTCATCTTGGAGTCTGGGGCTGAGCTGGGAGTGAAGCATCCAGGATCCACACTGCCTGATGGGGAAACGGGATCAGACTCCCCTCCTTGGAGACCTGGCAGGGAGCTTTGCCAAGGAAACCACAGGGACAAACACCAGAAATAGAAATTGTGGTGTTGACACAGCCCTCTGCTTACACGGAGGGCAGTACATGGCCTGCAGGGATGAAGACGGAGGCTGTACCGTTGACCACCCCCCGTCTGTGCAGCCGCCCCTGTGTCCATATCCTGCGGGTGCACATGTCCCACCTGACGCTGGCACAGGAACCCAGCTCACCTTCTCCTGACCCAGGCTACCCTGACCTACTCCTATCCCACTCTCTCTTCTTTCCTGGCCAAAGACTCTCAGTCCTGGTCATGCCATGAACATGATGGACATTTCCATCCTTTCTGTTTGCCGTCCTGCCTCTTCTTAACCCTGGTTGTCTTGCCTCTGCTTGTCTGTCCTCACAAGCACCCTTCCCATGGAGGGAGACTCTCTCCTGCCCAGCTGCTCCTCTCAGAACTTCACACCCAGACCCACTTCTAGAAAAGTGTGCCACCCTCACCCGCCCAGGGCAGAACCCAGCCATGCGTGGTGCCTCTCTTGTGTACGGTTTGAGGCTGCTGTGTCCTCTGCCTGATTCACCTTAGATGCTGCTGTGGGAGAGATGAAGTGTCTGCCCCCCCCGAATCAGACAGAAGGTTACAAGTGTGTTCAGAGTGTGTAAGGAGCTGGTGAGTGCTCTCATTGAGCCTCTGAGACATGTGTCAAGGAGCCACCTCGGTGCCTGAGACCCAAGCACACCCTCAGAATGCTGATAACGCCATGGCCATTCCTGCAGGACTGAGGTGGGCGAGGCTGTCAACAAGCCTCAGTGGCAGAGCTGGAAAGTAGTGGGGACACGTGGCTGGAGCTCCTTGTGGAGATGGGGCCCCACTGGGTTTCCTACGGAGGATGCTCTGCTCTGTCATAAGGCCGCCTTGGACCCTCATCACACACTACCACCCACCGCCCTCCGCTAAGGTCCTATCGTGTGTCAGATGCCTGCCAGCACTGTTAGGACTCTCACCATGAACCCACAAGGCAGGCACTGTTATTAACCCCTTGAGTGCGCCAACAGTGCTTGAGAGAAACTCGGTGCTTACCCAAGATCTCACGGCCAGCAAATGGCAGATCCAGGACCTCACACAGAATGATCCAGAAGCCTGCCCATGGTCCTAGAGCACGCAGTCCTGCACTGAGAATCGACCAGTGAACCAATCCATCCCTGAAGTCGGACAGGACACGCTACACAGATCCCGGGATCTTGGAAGGAATGAGTGAGTTCTAGACGGGCAGCTAAACAACAGTCTGGCCTGGGCAAAGCCATGTACATTTCATGCACCCTGCCGGAATTTCTCCCGGAAGCTGGTCAGGGGAGGCTGTCGTGGAAGATAGCTCAGCATTCATCATGGTTGTTGAGCACTCATTACGCTGCGGGGGAGTTCAAAGATAAGAGGGACTGTGTAGTGGCCACCAACCCATTCTGAGTGAGCCCTCAAAGTGCTCCCTGGCACTAACAGACCCCCCAGCCCACAGACCATGGCACCCCCCTCTGTGTTGGGCTGTGTCTTCTAACCCTCCTCCCACAGGCATTGCTTATGAAGACACCTGGAGGAACGAGAACGTGGACCCCCTTTGCATCTTCCCAGAACCAGATACACTCCCGAATTCTGCGAGCGAGCCATGCTAATCCCTCCACCTGCGCCTCCTGGCGACCTTCCCACCCTCCCTGCCCCAAACCACTGTGCTCTCTGCCCGCTCCCATGGTCTAGCCCCGTCATGGCCCCAAGGACGACTGATGGAATCGGGGACAAGAGGCAGAGTGGGTATCAGAACTGAGTCCACATGGGGACTGGATCCTGACAGGCCCAAGAACTATAACCACCAGAGAAAGGGCCCGGGCCCCATGGGGGTCCAGGGGAAGGCAGAGAGGAGGGCAGGAAGCTAACACCAGGCACTTCTCTGCAACTTTACAGAACAGCTGATCTTTTCAAAGAGCTTCATGTGTGTAAACACACACCCTACAAGGTGCTAAAAATTCAGACATAAAAAAATTAAAATATTCTCAATCTCATACCGAAGAGATACTTAATCTAATATTTTGGTATATTTCCCCTCCGGGAAATTTCCCAAGAATAGATATTTTTGAATGACTAGACTTCTGAAACTGGTGGTAAATTCTGTTTTCTGGAAAGACTTTTCCAGAAGCTTATCTTGTATTTCACTTAAAGAAATTTGCCCTCAATTTCTCATGATATTAGTTAATTCAAGCCGATTTTTCTCATCACTTTCTATGCAGATGTTAATTCTGCTGTTTAAAGTCTTGTTTCTTTGCATCCTTTTCTTCCTCAAACCAGTTCTCATCGTGGCTGAGTGTTCATCTGTCTGGAGCAGTGGTGGGGACGTGGGCCCAGGGACCAGTCTGGATTCAGATCTGGGCTTCTCACTAGCCTTGAAGGCTCAGGAAAGCCATTTCCCCTCTCTGATCCGAAGCTTCATCATCTAACCACAGGAAGCAACATGTCTGCCTCCCAAGGGGGCCTTCTCGGGGGGAATCACACTAGGTAATGCATGTCAGGTACACACTCAGCACAGGCCAGGCGTTCCTGCTATCAACACCCCCAAAAGGGGACTGCGCCCCTTTTTCCCACAGGGACTTTCCATTGAGGAGAACACCCAGTTTCCTAAATGTCTGTATTTTGGGTTCAGACATCATCAGTGGTCTTCAGAGTTCTGCTGTCCTCTGAGTCCCCAGCCCGATGAGCTTCTTTCTTTGTTCAGCACCCTGTTCTTGGGTCCTATGCTGGTACTATTCTTCTCATTTTCCTCCCATTTGTTCCTCATTTTTGGTTCATCATTCCCCAGGGAGAACCTAGGACTCTAGGCTTGGCGCTTTGCACTGCGGTGCAGTTATGTGGATGAACCTTGGCTCCACTTACCCTCCCAAGGTTTCATGAAATTACACTCCCAGAAGTGCAGTCAGAGGGCAGGGTATGGAAATCATCAGCCTCAACTTCCAGCTTTGGCAGCTCTGCAGGACTGGAAGGGCATCTCCCTGAGCCCTACGCCTTGCTCACTCTCCTTGCAACATGGTGCCCACAGAGGACTACAGTCCCCAGCATGCACTGCTCCAGAGCCCTTCCTGCCCTTGGTAGAAGACCGTGGTACTACAATCCCCAGCATGCACTGCTCCAGGGCAGCTTCCTGCCCATGCAGAGGGTCGTGGAACTACACTCCCCAGCATGCCTCGGGTGCCCTGCAGCCCACACCTGTATTTCCGGGTTGTGTTCCGTGTGGACGGAGTGCCTGACAGTGAAGTGGAGGCCTGGGAGGGGAGACTGTGCGCTGGCTACCAAAAGAACAGTATGGCCGCAACAGGGAACCTGCCTGCTTCTCTCCTGGGTAGACCCTCGACTTCGCGTTCTGAAGCACGGAGCAGACCGTGCTGCAGGGAAGCAATGTCCTCTGCCCATTTTAAAGACGGCATAGCATGCTTTTTAAAATATGGTTCCATCAGCTATGTTTAAAAATGAGGGAGTTCTCATATAATGTGGCCATATTTATGGCAGTCTGTCTTTGTTTTGGGGGTCGCAGATTGTATTCATCTTGCATCAGGTGGTGAGGGAACAGAAGGCAAGCTGAGGACAAAGCAGAAACTGACACCCTGCAACCCGCCCCCCCTCCCCCGCCATGCGATGTACGTGACATTCCTCAGGCACTCCTGGCTGCCCTAAAGGACAAAGAAATAGTTAAACTATAGAGACCACAATCCTGCAAGACTTGAGTCTCCCTCAGTTTACAAATGTCTTAACGCTCTACAAGAACGAAGCATTTCTATCAATAACCTGGCTTCCAGAAGGGAATGTAAATAAAATTGTCCTTATACTCTGCAGCCTCCAGGAAGTTCCCAACAATCCTCATGTTAATGCCTTGCCTGGCTAGAGGGAAAAGCAATATTAACTTGACAATGGCAAGGTCTCCGGAATCCGGTGAGTCTTCTTTAACATATGAAAGTATTTTCTCAACCTCCCTTTTTCCTTACCTCCCCCAACCCCATAGTATATAATCAGTCACCCCTCACAACCCCCGGCAGCAGCTCTTTCTGCCCCTGGATACTGTCCCCTTGCTTTAAAAAACCACCGTTTTGCACCAAAGACGTCTTAGGGGTTCTTTCTTGGTCGTCGGCTCTGGATTCCACCCCACTGAACCTCACCTGTATTCCACAACCTTATCATCAGGGACAGCTAGCGAGGTATCCTTTCCAACAGGACACCTTTCACGTGCGACTTGTGCACAAACATCTGTAATTCTGTGCATGTAAATGCACGTGTGTGAGAGCAAGTCCTCAAGAACATGTGTGTGTGATACGTGCACTCCCTCCTACAGAGGATGTCTGCAGACCGGTGACAGTTTTTACAAAAGAATATCCTTGAGCTCCTGGGCTGCAGAGGCTGTGACTGCATCTCCCACAAGGCCTGACTGTCAAGACAGTCTGGCCCCTGAGCCGGCATGCCCTGCCTGCGAGGATTCCCTCTCCCCACCCGACAGCCACTCGGCAGTGGCTCAGCGCTGTGGCTGTCAGTTCTCCCCTAGCCCAGAAGAAGACCCCCGAGGCCACCCGGCACACAGAGCCTGTCCTAGTCAGGAAGGCAAGAGCCTTCAGAGTCCTGCTGTCACCCAAACAGAGACAGCCTCCAGCTGCTTCTCCAGGACACGATGAGCTCCGCACAGCTGGGAGTTACCTGGAGGCACTCAGCACCTGGACTAGAGCAGACAAGGGACAAGGTCAACCCTCTTCCTCACTGCTCCTCAGCGTCCAGCTGGGACCCGGTGCTGTGTTTACTAAGCTGTTCCTGTGAGCTCTTCCCTGAGGGGTTATGTTCTTGTCCTTGACTCTAGTTTGTGTGCAAGGACAGAAGACCGAGCACAGCAGAACTAAGAACGTCTTACGTGAATTACAAGTTAAGCCTTATTATGTCGAGAGGCAGGGAGCACACGATCAAAACTTCTACTTGACGTCAGAACAGTCCTAGTGCATTGTGATTGGAACCTTGTGTCCTTGTGACGGACACATGGGCGTGTGGCCCGGCTGGTCACAGAGGGCCGGCTCTCAGGAAGCCCTCGCACTTGGCCTAATGCTCTGCTTTCACTGCCTTGAAATCCTTAATAATTTTTGAACGAGGAGCCATGCACTTGTATTTTGAACTGTTCTCTACAAATTATTTAGCTGGTCCCAAGAGACGTTTCCTCCAAAGAGCACCACTTTCTCCTCTGTAAGATGGTGCCTTGGTCAAACGCTAAAAGCAGCAAACAAGGAACAAGGAGGCAAGAGGAGGGACACACAAATTATTTCAAGAAATTACAGCCAGGAGTTTCATAAATTTGATGAAGACTACAAGCCCGTAGACAGGAAACCCAGGGAAACACCAGGCACAATAAACACCAAGAAATCCCCACAAAGAACTTCACAATCAAATTCACAACAGACTTCCCAAGAGAGTCCAAAAAAGCCAGAAAACAACAGAACGGTGTCTTTAAAGCACCAAAAGAAAAAAAATAAATAAAACCTGTCTACCCAAAGTTCATATCAAATCAACGTATCCTTCAAAAACGAACATAAGACAAGACTCCTCTCCCACATGAAGAGAAGGTGGAAGGAACACATGGGCTGACCCTACGCGAAGAGATTATAAAACAGGTGTTTCGAGTACAGGAAGTGACGTCAAGTGGGGAACTGGACCCACATAAAGTACGTGGAATGAGGTTAACCTGTGAAAGAAATTGTAAGCTAACTTGGACACGCAAAAGAACGCCCGACTAGTGGGGTGGAACCCTGTGTTCTGGAAGAGGGCACAGAGTGCTGTAATTACGCTGTTTCTCTCCAAATTAATCTATGAATGTAAATGTCTTTCAAGAAAAATTTTAGCTGGATCAAACAATTCAAAATATTTCTGAAGTTCACTGGAAAATAAATAATTTCCATGAAAACATAGCAGGCAGTATTTGTTCTGACGGGACACAAATCATAGGACGCTGCGGTAATTGGGAGCGTTGCACAAGAGTGAGAAGGGTGGTCTGAGGGGAAGAGGAACAGCGCACAAGAAGAGACCCAATTTATGTGACAGCTTGGTGCCTTGCAGGGGTGCTCCTAACTTCAAAACCAAGTAGGAGACAATGAGCTACAGTGTTTCAATAAAGGAATGGCCATATTTTTTAAAAAGATTTTTATTTATTTATTTGAGAGAGAGAGAGAGAGCACAGGCAAGGGGCAGGGGCAGAGGGAGAAGCAGGCTCCCCGCAGAGCAGGGAGCCCAACACGGGGCTTGATCCCAGGAGCCTGAGATCATGACCTGAGCTGAAAGCAGACGCTTCACCGGCTGAGCCACCCGGACGCCTCTGAATGGCCACATTTAAAAGCAAACGTGTCAAAAACTTTCAGAGGCCAATTATGCAGCCAGATATCAAAAGTTTTAGAATGTATCTCTGCTTTGATTCATGAATTCTGTTTCTAGAAATTTACCTGTGTACCATGATCAAACACCATGCCCACATAGGAATGCTGTAAAACTGACGCTCATAACTGCGAAAATGCGCACCATCTTAAATGTCTTACGGTGGGGGTCTGGTAGGATAGTTACGATTGTTGTACCTATCAATATATCATGAATATAATTGCATAGAAGCAGATGTACAACTGCGGTATCTTTTTAAAAATCTGTTTATTGTTTTATCCATCGGAGAAGCAATCTGTGTGAAGCAATGAGCTGGATCCCAGCAATACTGATGAGTAAGGGGGTATTTATTGTGGAGAAGCTCAGTCAGTTGGTCAGGCAGACCCACGGAGACAGGGTATGTCTGGCAGGTGCCACCCGGTGAGGAAATGCCCCATCACTGAGACCTTCCCTGACGACACAGAGGAGACTTGCCGCTGAGCGCCCACATCCCCTGCGTGCCAAGCTCAGCTAGTGCTTTGTCTTCCTTAACCTCTGTAATTCCAGGGGGGCTCAGGTGAGCTCACCAGGATAAGCAAGGGGACAGAAGCTGACCAGTGCCCATGAGAAAGTCTGAAGCCCCTTTCTCTTCCTAGTCCAGCCCTCCGCCTTCCCAGAAGTTCAGGTTCTTCTGCCTGGGGAGCCTGAAGGCCTCACCTGCGGAATACTACCTGGGACCCTTTATGACATCATCTTGGTTTTGTTTCTGTTTTTCAGTTGTCCCTTTGCAACAGAAATGAAGGACAATAAGCCCTAAGCAGCTAAGTTTCTCTAAGCAGAGCAGGGAGCCCAACACGGGGCTTGATCCCAGGAGCCTGAGATCATGACCTGAGCTGTTACAGTGACGACAGACATCCCTCCCCGCTTGGACTGCTAGCCTTTGCCAGGGAGGAGAGCATGGGGGCGCCCAGGGATCGCCCTGACTCACTATCCACAAGTCCGATTCCTTCTGAAGGCAAGCAAGGGGGACAGGTAGGGTCCAATTGGGTGGGGACACTGGCCAGAGACAGGTTGACTTCAGACAGCTGTTTGAAGGTTTCCTTGTTTTCTGTACTCGTTCTTCAAGTGGAAACCCTAAGCCACAGGCACATAAGACATGAACCTTTTGTTTGTTCACCTGTCGGTTATTTGTTGTGTGTGTGCATGCGTGTGCGCGCACACATATGTTTCTTGTTGCCAAGGAAATTATACATTGTAGTAGAAGTGTTTGGACGTCATTATGCTCAGAAATCTAAACACAGTGAAATCAGGGAGCTCGAAATGATGTTTCAGAGAGCAAAATTACCGTAACCTCAAACTTCTGAACAAATGGGTAAACAATACATCTCCTTCAATAATTATTCACATACAGTCGGTACGGATGCTGCCAGAGTGAACTTCTGTGGTCTCTCGTGTAGAATCCCCCTCTCTTTCCTGTGTCTGTAAAACAACGTGAAGGAAGCAGAGATGGGACCGGCTCCGCGAGGCTGCCCCTACCACCGGTGTGATGTTTTGCAAATTTCTTTGTAAAATCTTGTTCATCTGTAGAGTTGGAATAAGGAAACATTCCTCGGCAGGTTACGGTGAAGGAGAAATAGAGCATCTTGACCAAAATCGGCAATGCAGCATGCTGGAGTACCTCGTGAGAATCGATTGGTAAACACGCAGGCATTTCATGAGCCCATTGTTAAATACTGTCATTATAAAGAATGAAATCATAAAAACTTACAATCAAATAAATTACAGTCAAAAACAAAAATAATACAGAAACAACATATCTCAAAACTCCTTACTTCCTACTTCCTACTTATTTTTCTCTGTTTTTCTACTCCCTCCTCCCTTGAGGTTATCAGCATCTGCTATATCTGTGTGTGGAAACACGTGTCTCATGATAGGCTGCTGCCTCACTCCCCCCTGCCCCAAGCTCCACATTCGGGGAGGTCATGCTGGCCACCTGATGTTGACCATGGTGGGAGGGATTTCACACCCCACGAATCAGGGCTTGATGGATGTTGGGTTGTTGACTGTCTAGACTTGAGATGGTGAAGAATGCTAGTAATGCGTCTGCCGTCATTGCTTCGTGAAGAGTGAAAACACCAAGGAAAAACTCTTCTCAGATCCAGCGACCATTATCTGATTCAACGAAGAAGTCTCAGATCACTGACAACGGAGTAGGTCCATTGTTTCACGCCTGCCTTGTGTGGTGTGGGTCAAATACCAGAGCATATCAGCCAACACACACGCTGTAATTACACTCACTTGTAGATGGCACACTGTAGCTTAGCTATGGTTTAAAGGTTTTGAAAAAAAAATGAACAAAAGCATTTTGTGAGAATAATTTTTCTATACGCACTTACAATAATTATGTATTTATTATTATTTGTAAATATTGTGCAACACATCCTTTTTCACAATTCTACTAAACTAAGTGCATGTGTGTATGCACACGTCAATTTCTGTGGATATCCAGGTATTTGACGATCGTCAGCACACCACTATTACCCTGCCTCCCGGAGGAGGCGAGCGGCAGGTTCTCAGGTCCTCTGGGTCAGTTCTCCAGTCCTGGCTGTGATGCCAAAACAGACACTACAGCAACTGATCCTATGGGAAAGTTGAGGACAATGGAAATCATCCTACGAGCCCTGGTGAGACACAGTTTTGCTGGTTCTGTGTCCGGTGGTTGCTTTTGGCAAAACTATAGCACGGGTCACCACTGCTTGCCTCCAGAGATAAAGGGGCAAAAAGTCCCCACAAGAAATGAATCTGCTCATGCCAACCACGGCTTAGCTCTTGCACCTCTCTCTGCCTGAAATGCTCTTGCGCCTTCTCTTTCCCTGTNNNAAATACGTTCTTATGCCATAAGGCTCAGCCCAAGCACCACATTCTTAGGAAAGTCATCACTGGTTAGATGGGCCTTTTCTTTCCTCTCGTCGTGCCTTATTGTAACGCTCAACATGCTGTATTTTGTCTGCTGGTGTCCAAAATTGACT
The DNA here is from genome assembly GCF_017311325.1 of Ursus maritimus. Classification (NCBI taxonomy): domain Eukaryota; kingdom Metazoa; phylum Chordata; class Mammalia; order Carnivora; family Ursidae; genus Ursus; species Ursus maritimus. The sequence continues at coordinate 8,083,939 of NW_024426774.1, read as the reverse complement.
ATAATATCCTCAGGGACACGAAGAGAGAATTACTCATCTCTGTCAGCAGTTAACAACAATTTCCTATTGAATTGAATAATGGTGATGTACAGAAGATAAGCTCAAGGATATGCCCTTCCAAACTGATTCTGGGCTGTTGTCACGACATCACTGAATGAACAAGCCACGGGGGGAAGCCTGTCTGAATGCCTCGCTGCACAGTCAGGGACTAAGGGATCAGAGTTAAGTCGGGGCTCTTAACAGCCAGGGCTGTATATGGGATTGGGGGCGGTTTGCCCATGGGCTACAGAAGAATAGAGATTTATGTGAAACGCAGTGTTCAGAGATGTTTTAGGAATTGAGAACCCAAATAAATGCTCAGAAAATTGTCCAGGCTTGAAGTTTAAAATGAAGTCCTGTACAGAAGGAACACCCATGTGGAGCATGTGGGAAGAAGAGATCCTGTCATATGTCAGCATCTTCTGGTCATAAGACATATGTGTGAGAGTTTGTGAACCACCGAAAATATACACATAAAATGATAATGATTATTTTCCCTGTACTATCACCGTTCTAGTGAGACCAGAGGATGGCTGAAGAAACTCAGGGCCGTACCTGTTACCCATTCTGAAGTCTGACGAGGATCACTCCCCTCTTCAGCAGCTCAGATTGGCAAACCCCCATGACTTCTGAAGCACTATCCCAGAGTTGATGGGCTGGGTGCCCAAGAGACCCCCTAAATATTTGAGTGCCTGGGGTATAGCTTCAGAAATCACGATTATGTTCTCTAGAATGGCATTGATTTGTCAAGCCGATATTTTTACTATTTTAATTCCAGCGTGGTTACCATACAGTGTTCTATTAGTTTCAGGTGAACGATGCCGTGATCAGCACTTGCCTAGTCCGTGTTCAGCTTGAAGAGTGGACTCTCAATCCCCATCACCGATTTCACCCATCCTCCTACCCGCCTCCCCCCGGTAACCACCAGTTTCATCTCTATAGTTAAGAGTCTGTTTTTTTGGTTTGTCTCTTTTTTTCCCCTTTGTTTATTTGTTTTGTTTCTCAAATTCCATATCTGCGTGAGATTGTATGGTATTTGTCTTTCTCTAACTGACTTATTTCACTTAGCATTATACGCTCTAGATAAATCAACGTTGTTGCAAATGGCAAGATTTCATTTTTTCTTATAACTGAATAATATTCCATTGCATGTATAGGGTGTATATACACATCTTTTTTATCCATTCATCAGTCAGTGGACACTGGGTTGCTTCCATACCTCGGCTAGGGTAGATAATGCTGCTGTAAACTTTCAGGGGGCATATATCCCTTTAAATCAGTATTTTTGTATTCTTTGGGTAAATATCTAGTCGTGTGATTGCTGGGACATAGGGTAGCTCTATTTTTAACTTTTTGAGGAATCTCCGTTCTGTTTTCCAGAGTGACTGCACCAGTCTGCATTCCCACCAACAGTACATGAGTGTTCCCATTTCTCCACATCCCTTTCTTTCTTGTTTTGTTGACTTTAGCCATTCTAACAGGTATGAACTGATATCTCATTGTGGTTTCGATTTGTGTTTCCCTGATGATGAGTGATGTTGAGCATGTTTTCATGTGTCTGTTGGCCACCTGTGCGTCTTCTTTGTTCTGTTCACATCTTCTTATTTTAATTGGATTTTTTGTTTTTTGGGGTGTTCAGTTGTATAAGTTCTTTATATATCTTGGATACTAACTTTATCGGATATGTCCTTTGCAAGTATCTTCGCCCATTCCGAAGGTTGCCCTTTAGTTCTGTTGGTTGCTTACAGCGTGATGAGTTTTTACCAAGTGGATGCACCATGTACCCACCACCCAGTTCAAGACACAGAAAACACCAGCATCCAAGAAACCCCATGTGACCCTCCCAGTTAGCTCGCCGTCAACGGAGGCACCGTTCTGACGCTCATCCCCATGCGTTCGATGGCTTCTCTGATGTGTCTGGTCTCTTTCACACGGTTGTGTTTGTGGTGTTCACTGACACTCTTGCCTGTAGCAGTAGTGTGACTTCAGTATGGCTCCGTGGTATTACATGACATGAATATACCACAGAATTTACCCATTTTACTCTCGATAAGCTGTTTCCAGTTTGGGTTATTACGAATAATGTGCACATTTCTTTGGAGCAAGTCCTCAGGAGTAGAGTCACCAGGGGAAAGGGTAATATTCCTTTTCTCTACTTTACCTTCTTTGATTTAGCTAATACATTTTTTTAAAATTGTACCTGCATCATCTTACACATTTCATATATTTTCCTTTTTCTTTAAGAGATTAGAATTGTAAATTGAGGATTATAATATGTATTTTTGATTAATAACAGTCTCATGTAAATTAATCCTACTGCCACCCCTTAGCCAGTGCCATAACCCTGGGAGACAAAGTTATTTATCTCTCTCTGTGTTATTATTGTTACGTAGTTTTAGTCTCCGCGTAGTTCAGACACGTGAGATACTATTATTATTTACAGTTAATATTTGTTTGTAATTACCTATATATTTACTTTTCCTCCTTTCTCTAGCTTTTGTTCCTCACTGGTTTTCTGTGCTTCTCCCTGGCCTCATTTTCTTCCTTCCTAAAGAATTCTCCTCAAAAATTCTTCTTAAATTTTTTTTCTTTTTGTGTATATTTGCTGGCAACAAAATCTCTCAGCTTTTGCTCATGATGGAAATGTGTTTGTTTTGCTTTCACTTGTGAAGGACATTTTCTCTGGATGTAGCCCGGGCTTCGGTTTCCTCCTTCCAGCATTTTAAAGGCGTCATTCTGTTGTCTTCTAGCTCCCATTGCTTCCGTGGAAATGTCAACTTTCAAGATTCTTGTTCCTCCTTTGAAGGTCACGATTACTTTTCCTCTGACTACTTCTACGATTTCTTTGTCTTCAGATTTCAGCAGTTTTGCTCTGATGTGTTGGGCACGGCTCACTTGGTGCCTGTGCTGCACGGGGTCCACGTAGTTTCTCTGTCTGTAACAAGGGTTCCATCACCCGTTTGGGAAAATCCTCAGCATGATTTCCTCAGAGGCTCCTCCGCCCGATTCCCGCTCACTTCTCCGCGGACGCTGTGCTTCCACGGCAACTTCCCCACGTTGCATGTCTCTCCTCTTGTTCTCTGTTTTCCCTCCCTGCCCGGGAGCCTGGGTATTTTCTACTAACCACTGTCCGGTAACCTAATCCTCTCCTCCAGGTTTTAAATTCAACTTTACTTAATTGAATCTTAGTTTCAGTTGTTGAAAATTTTAATGCTAAAATTGTTAATTGGCTCTTTGTTGTGGATTTGGATTTTCTGATTAAATTCCTCATCTTTGCTTCAACTTGTTAATCAAAGCTATTTTAAAGTCCATGTATTGTGACTCTAATAAATGGACTGTCTGGGGTCTTTTCCCATTGTCCTTTTTTCCTTGGTTCCCTTTCCTGGTTACGCCTGGTGAGCCTTTACCAGATTCTGGGTATTTTGAATGAGAAGCTGCAGAGGCTCGGGGTGCAGTGTTCTCCCAGAGCTGCCCAAATGGGGCTCCGACCACGGGCCCACTTCCTTCCTGAGCAGGGCGGCTTGCTCACTTGTTTTGACGCAGTTTCGTAAGGATCCGTACTGCTCTTGCTCCCTTTTCTTCTAGGATGGCCCCTCAAGGTTTCCAACTGAAACCCCAGACTATTTGCTGAGATCCATGACCTCCTAAATTCCGTTTCAGCCCCACAACACCAGAAACCCCAGTGCTCCAGACCAACAACTGTAAGGTGTTGTGCTTAGCTTCTCAGGATCTTTCCCTGTTTGCCCTCAAGATGCGGCAGATCCCCCGGGGGAAGCTGCATGTTAGGACAGAACCCCAGGCTCCTGCCTTTGCTCCCGGGTCCTGGCTCCTGCTGTTCCCACAAGCGCCAGGACCTCGTGGGATCAGCACTTCGCTGACTGCAGAAGGAGCCTAGCAGGTCTCTCGGACCCTCTCCCCTCTCTCTGGGATCTTCCCATCTCAAGTCTTGGCTGTACATCAGCCCTCTGATGTCTTCCAACTCACTTAAAAAAAAATCTGACTTTTCTACTTGTTCTGGATGAAGGATGGGCTGTGGCTAGCTTCATCGTAGCTGCCGGGAGAAACCCTCAGTTGGGTTATGGTGACACAGCTCAGGGAAAGCCATCCCCGGTGGTCGCGGGTTCCTGGCATTGTTTCCAGTTGGCGTGGAAACAGGAGGGCCGAGGCTCATCCCTGCCAGCGGCCATTCGAGTCCTCCACACCATCCCGGCGACATTGCTGTGCCCCTTGAATCCCCGGCACAGTGTCAGGGCTCCCTTCCGGCACTCAGCCCCGGACTTGCAAAGAATTCACTCCCCGGACCCCAGCCCAGCCTAGCCTATGGTTATGTTTTGGAGGGATGTTCCTTGGTCATTTTGGTCAAACACTTGCCAGCTTCAGGCAAACAGAGGCTCAGCGGTTGTCTGAATTCAACAGCATTTCTCCTGAAATCGTGGCGTTCCTGGCTAAAAGCAGACTGACTCCATATGGAGTGGGATAGTCTGTATCTCCTCCCCCGGCCTCAGAAACGAAAAGAATAGTACTTGTGACTGAAAAAGAGGGTCATGGAGACTAAGCAAATATTTGTAAAGCAGCATAGTTTGAACACTTGAAAGAAAAGTGCAATATGAATGATTATTTTTTAAAGCACCATATGTAGGAAATGCAATCCAGCTTTTTGAAAGAAGCATTTTGGCGTTTCATCCCAATTTACTGATGAATGGTGACTAATGAAATGTTTGTCTGCGATTCTGAAGAGCAATTCAACGGGCTGCATGTAGATAGATAGCGTCAGTCGCTTTTGATCTTGCGGACCAAAGCATCTTATATAATGAGAAATTATACCAGGTTTCAAAATCCTCCAAATGATGGTATCTGCAACACCACGGCCTCTCCTTACTATCTCCTACTTTTCTTTTCTCTCCATGAAAGAAATAGCAGTTTGTAAAGGCTTATAAATTCCAACTCTTATCTTTTAAAATGGTTGTTCTTTTCCCTCATCTTAACATGCAAATAGACTCCCTTCTTAAGCCTTTGATAAAAAGCCAGAAGAAAAGTTCACAAGGTTTTGATACACCATCCTGAGAAGCCCAGCCAACACGCAGAGATATGTGGGGAACTTACTATTACTGTACCCCCGCCGTGGTGGACAGACCCTCCGTTAACAGCCTCAGAGAAAGCAAGCGTAGCATCGTAGGAGAGGCGATCGATAAGCGGGCATCTGATAAAGGATTTGGAACCACAAAAGAAGATTTCCTAGTTGTCTCCAGCACCCTTGACGGCATGAGGTTGGAGACGGTCCTTGACGGTGACGTCGGGTAAGGCGGCCTCCAGGCTCCCTTCAGCCTTCAGTCCTGGCCAGTCCTGACTTGGCCTGCAGCTTGCTGGGCGACCTTGGGAAGGACCCACCCCTCGGGCGGTCAGTGCCTTTCTCTGAGGCATGATGGCCGGTGTGGCCTCGGATTCACCCACAGCCGTGCATCCTTGGGACAAGGTTTGGGGTTTCAGTTCTGGTGGGATCACCGGGGAATGTTCGGTGCCCCTTCACTGCATGCCAGCCACGCTCCCAAGTGCAGCCCCAGCATCTCCACCCCTGCACACAAAGCCCCCCCCCACCTCTCTCCTCCCCCTCCACCACCCCACGGCTCTGCTCCCTGCCGGTTCCTACAGCGTGGTTTTCATCATGTCACTTTTCTTTCTCGAAGCCCCACTCTGTGGCCTCCCGCGCACCGGCTCCTCCCCCGCTGCACACCTGTGCCCCTGCAGCTTTAAACCACACCCCCTGCACCCACCACATCCCATCTTCTGCGGCGGCCCTGCCCTCTGCCTACCTGCCGTCCACACCTTCTTCCCGTCCTACACACCTCCCGAGTATTTTGTTAAAGTCGGGTGCGTTGTTCTGTCAAGAGGGCCCCACACCTTCAATTTTAGAGAAGCCCTTCCTATCCCGAGAAAACGCAACAGACAGGGCTCACTGAATGTTGTCACATTTATCTTACAGTAAAACAGTAGACCCTCCAGGAGGTCCTCGGAGGTCTCCTGCTGCCCCAGGGGGGCTTCCTGACTGAAATCACTCCTAGGACCGGAGCACGGTCTGAGACGGTGGTCGGGCTGTGGTCTCCGTTGGGCACATTGTCACAGGTGGGAAGAAAGGCTGATGCCGGCCTCCGGCTTCTGACCATTTTCATCTGTGAAATTCAAGGGGAAGATGGTGGAGGCAGTGGTCAGGACTCTGTGAGGACAGTGACTAACAAACACAGAAACGGGCTTTAGAGAGTGTGCTGGTTGCCTAATGCTGGGCGCCAAATCCACAGCTCACACCGAAGACGTCACTTGTTCCGTCCTCGTGTCTAAGGTCGGGGTCTGGGCTGGGTCAGCCACCCTCTGCTCTGGGCCCCCCAGGCTACAGCTCGGTTGTGGCCGAGTGTGCTCCTTCCTGGATTTGTAGACTCCTACCACAGCACACGGTTATCATCAGGATTCAGTTCCTGGTGACAGGAGGCCTGACATCCCTCCTTCCTGCTGGCGGTCAGCTAGGGGCTGCCCTCAGCTCCCAGAGGCCACCTGACCTCCCTGCCCCGTGGCCCTCCCAGGATGGCCGCTCACTTCTCCAAGACCGGTAGGTGCCTCTGCTGCTTCCAGGCTCTGAACTCACAGAGGCCCACACCCCTTCGAAGGGGCTCTTCTGATTAGGTCAGGCCCACCCAGAGTGATCTTTATTTACTTGAAGTCAAACCCACTAGGGAATCTTACTACATCTGAAAACGTTTCTTCATGCTTGTCCTGAATCACAACATGATCCGATGGACTTCACGTCTGCTGGCTGGAAGGAGTCACGGTCCTGCCCACACTCAAGGGGAGGGGGTTATAAAGAGTGGGGCTCCCGGGGCTGCACTCTGGGGTATGTCTGTGAACTTGCTCAGCTCACTCAGTGTGGGCAGCACACACAAACGAACATCATGGGGTCAAGCATGTGAAATTAGGAGGGGGGGTAGCAGAACACTTGTGGGGAGGCTGCTGAGTCCCGAGCCTCCCCACACAGATCGGTTCTGCGCATCAGCCTCACCACTCACCACCGCTTGTCCTTGTTCTCTGCACGACACACTGTTGGGAGCGAACCCCAGCTGTGCCCCAGGGAGCACACTGTCCATCCGACCCGGCCTGGGCCCCAGTGAACCTCCTGGAGGAAGCTGAGCATTCAGAAGCACACAGCAGAGACCCCTCCCTTCCTGTCCCCTTCCCCCACCCTGAGCCACCTCCCCCCACACCNNNNCCACTTCCCCACCCCCAGAGCTCTTAAACCTGCCTCTCCAGGTTCCCACCAGCACTTCTCACCCCAGCCTCCTCTTCCTCTCCCCAACCATGCTTAGCACATTCCCTGCCTCCCATCTTGCCCATCACCCCCACCCTGTCTCCCCGCTGGGGCTATGCAGGTCTTCCCAAGGGCAGCCCTGACCACATTGCTCCCTGGGAAATCCACCCAGGGCCCTGCCTCCTTCCTGGCAGGAGTGTGCCTCATCTGGCACTCTGGCCATGCCGCCTTCCAGCCCTTCGTAAAGGCTCCTCCTCACCCTCATTGCCTGCCTTCCCTCACCCGCCACCTCCGGGTTGTCCACCGGGATTCATAGAGAGGAGGTCTTCTGAGGAAAACATTCCCAGAGGACTCGCAGTGGCCTCAGGGGCCGTGGGCGCCTGTCCACCCTGGACTGACCCCTCAGCGCATGTCACCCAGGATGGGGCAAGCCCACTTTTCCGAGCCCCGGCATACAGCAGGCGCTTGTCGAGTGCCCTTTACTGCACTCGGGGTGGGCAAGCCTTCCAGACCTCAGGGCCCGTTTACGGGCCTGGGGATTCTCGGTGTGGCTGACGGGAGCAGCCCCAGCCTGCACTCCCCAGGCTGCTGGGAGCTCGCCCTGGTGGGCAGAGCCCTCTGGGGCCCTGGGTGGGGGGGGGGTGTTGGGTTCCTGCTCTAGAGCTCCTTTGGAGCAGGAAAGCCAGCTTGCTGGGCCCCTCTAGGAGCGTCCCAGAGGGATTCTGGGTCCTCTGTCTTCTCGGAGCCCCTCCCTGTTGTCCCTGGGGCAGTCTTTCCCCACGTGCAGGTGCGGAGCCCACAGAGGCCCAGAAGGCCTCCCCACAGACAGGGCCGGGCTGGGGTGCAGGCCCCCGGACACCCCCTGCTCAGCCCAGAGGAGCCCCAACTGCAGCTGATGCACTCATCACGAATGGCAGCCAATAAAGGGGCAGAGCTGGAGACCTTTATCACAGGGCGACGGGGCTCCAGTGGCAGCCACCCCAGGCCACCCCAAGGGACACTGAACAAGTCATCAGAAAGAACCCAAAACCATTGTTCTCCTGAAAGCCCCACCCCTCCCAGGGCTGGCTGGAGATTCAGCCTCTTTCCAAAGCAGCAGGGAAACGTGGGAAGGGGAGGAGGTGGGCTGGATCCCACGGTGCACCTGTCCAGTGGGGGGCTCCCTCTGTGACCTTGGGGGCTGAGGTCACTTCTGCAGAAAGAGGGAGGGGGAGTGTCGCCTCCGAGATGCTGTGCAGAGCTTTGCAGGCCTGAAGACTCCAGAAGGCTGCTCTCCACGATAGGTTATTACTATTTTTATTGAGGTGAAATCCACACAATGTGAACAGTTTGGTGGCATTTAGCACCTTCCCAGCGTTGTGCAGACAGATGGCTTGCTTGTGCAGACGCAGGGCCCTCACTTGTGCCCCCAGGGCACCATCACTGTCCCCGGGCAGGACCGTGAGATGGGGGTGGCAGCAAGAGCTCTCTGGGTGCCAGCTCCAGACGGGCTTCACCAACGCCACCTGAGGGGGCCTCGCCAGGACCCAGCGCTCAGGCGGCACAGGGGCTCCACACCGTGAGCACCAGGAAAGGCCGGGCCGGGGGAGGGGGGAGAAGGGGTGCTGCAGGCTGAGCCTGAGCCTGAGGAAGGCCGGGAGTCCCTGGAGAGCACAGGACAGGCCGGCAGCAGGGCGCGGGGACCCCTCATTTGGGGGCTGCCGCGGCGTCCCAGCTGATGTACAAGCCGTCTGCCTCCTACGGAATGGTGCTATTCATTTTCTGGAGAGGAGCGGAGCTTTGGGGGGAATAGAAATGAGAATCTGGTGCTGTGGCGGGAGGGAGCGAGTGCAGCCCTCCAGATTTTTCACAGTCTCAGCAGAGTGGAGCCACAGAGACCCGCCCAACCCGACCTCCCAAATTCCTGTGCTTTCTCCTCATCTTGCTTCCAGCCCTGAGAGTGGATGGTAATTCCTGATTTCGTCTTTAGCTTCACCTCCACCCCCTTGGTACGAGGGGTATATGTTAGTGCCTGTCAACTTGCCATCCTAGGGCTCCGTTTCCTGGGAAAATCCGTGCTTCTGTATTTATTACATTCTCTGTAGATGTAGAAGCTATGCCTTTTCTAAAATGAGGGCTCTGAGATGGGAATAAACACACGCGTCACATATATCCTGGGCTCCGTGTGCCAGGTGCTGCGCATTTGCCGTTTCTGATTCCTGAAACAGGAGAGGCCCCAGGGAGGTGGTCGTGGGGGGAGCGCGAGGCTCCTTGCCGGGGTCACAGGTGGAGCAGATTGAAGTGGGGAGACCCGCCCTGTGACTGCCGGAGTCTCATAAACGAGGAGGCTGTCGCTCCGAAGGTCGTCCAGGAGCGGCCCGAGTGGACCCGCAGTCCCGCGTGGGGTCTGGAGGGTCTCTGCAGACGCCCGGCCTGCCTCCGGCCGCCTCCTGGCCCTGTCCTCCATCCGTGCGGGTTCTCTCGCGTGACCCCTAGCTTAAGCAAGGGAAAGATAATTTTTCCCTGGAGCACATGGAACGTGGTTTATGGCTGCGGCAGAGAGTGCGCTCTCCGAGAGACTCTAAATTACCGTGCTCTCTGAGACATGCATGCATAATAGATCCAGCCCAGATGCAGAGCCCTCGCCTGCAATTCCTCAAGGCGCCTGAAGAGCCTCTCAAGGGGGCTTGCCGAGGTCACAGCCTACTTGAGCTATTGGGGCGGGAGAGGCAGGACTCTGCAGGTGGAGATGAAATGCTGGCAAGGAAGTGCGATTCCTCACCGGTGTCAGCCCCAACCCAGGCCCGGCCGGGGACTGGAAAGCAGACAGGAGCTGGCGCTGGCTGGGCCGCTCCTCCCTGGGCAGGAGGCTTTGCACGCATTGTGTCCTTAATACGTGCAGATCAGCCGCGTGGGCACGTCCCCTTCACGGGAGGGGGGGAGGGGGACCGAAACCCCCAGGTCCTACCTGCCCCAGAGACCCATAGAGCACACCCAAGAACCGGGGGTGTAGGACCTTGACCCTGACGGCTTCCTGGACAGCTGGAAACTCACACTCATCTCGTGCTGGGCTCAGTGACCTTGAGCATGTCACTGCTGTGTCTGGAGCACAGAACCCTCGAGTCTTAAATGTGCACGTGGACCAGCCACCCACGGCGCCTCGCCACGCCATCCTGGGCCAGACTTGGCACAAAATAACTGAAACACAAAGGCCCTTGGGGATGCTCAAGCCTCCAGTTCCACAGAGGGCTCCGGAAGCCCTTCCCACACTCCCATTCCCGTGGACGTGCGGCAGCTAGTGTGCTTTGTCATGGGCCCACCGCCGCCAGGATTCTTCCCTGTAGATTCGAGTTCCATGACAGCCCTGCAAGGAAACGGGACTGGAGCAGTCTCTCCAGTGTTGTGTACCAGCAGCAGCGCTGCCGCGTGAATTCTAGGGTCACAGGGAGGGAGAGTCCCAAGGCGTCCACAGGGAGGGAGAGCCCACACGCACGTGACCTTGCAGGCACACGGCTTACAGACGTGATGAAGTCAAGGATCCTGAAATGGGGATGACCCTGGACAGCAGGTGGCCTGGAGCAACCACCGGCTCCCCCTAAGGGGAGGTGCGGGGGACAGAGGAGGCTTGGGACAAGCAAGGAGCAGAGGGATGTGGGGCCATGAGCCCAGGGCAGCTGGTGCAACGTAGTGACCTGTTTCCCCAACACACTCACTCCTCAGGAGAGACACGCTCACAGTACAGCACGGCTAATGCCGGTGCGCTTGCTTGGGCCACCTCAGGTGGCTTCTCCCTGGCCAGCCTCCCCCTACGGTGCTGAGCTCCTCCACTGTCCCCCCTGCCCAGGGCCCGTCCCCACGGCCAGCTGCAGCCACACCCAGTGGACGCACCACAGCCCCTCACTGAGCACTGAGGCTGCCCTGCCCCTCTCTGTCTCTGTGTCTGACTCTCTGAGTGTCTCGAAGCCTGGCCAGCCAGCTGGCAGCCGTGTGCTCTGAGATGCTTGCTCGGCGATGCTTGCCTGGCGTGGCCCACAGCCGCCCGAACTCCCTCCCTCTGGCAGGCAGGTGGGACAGGAGAGAGCTAAGGAGCCCCCTGAAGACCTGCCTTGGGTGGGAGGAGGCCTCTACGCAGATGTCTGAGGACAAGGGGACTGTTCACGCGGCAGGGGTTGAGGTCTGACTTCTCCCAGGGCCCCTGGCATTCCTCTGCAGGCCTGCCGCATCAGGCAGACAGCTCTGGGCTGCACCAGGCTGCCACACCCCTGGCTCTCCTCCACCCGGTGCAAAGCTGTCCCCGATAATCCCACCTGCCTCCTCGGGGTGCAGAACAGCAAATCAGAACAGCTCAAGAAACTTCAAGAGAAGCGGCCACTGTTGCTGATACCCCAGCCGAAGCCCAGGGTTGCCCACAGGCAGACAGATCGGGGTCACTGGCTGGTGTGTGAAGGGACTCACCGGCCACAAGGAACGGAGGCTCGTGTCTCAGTGACAAGGAGGGAGGTGTGGCAGGCGGTAGGGTGGGGTCTGTCGCTTTGGGAGGGATCAGGGGCTTATTGTGCCCCTGCCAGCAGGGGTGGGGTAATTCTCTGTTTGGGGATTTTAATGACCCTTAGCCAGGAAGCACGAAGAAAGAGTGGGGAGAAAGCCTTCCTCGGGGAGAAGCCTCGGCCACTCCCGGGAACCGGGAGGGGCGTCGGTCCCGTGTGGCCTGTGCGGGGCCGTGGCTCTTCCGTGCTCACACGGGCTCCCAGGGGTGGCTGGGCTGCACTTGCCGCCAGGTCTCAGCCTCTGGCGTGGCAGTGGTGTACCACGCTTCTGCTCCACAGGAGAACGTGGGCCCCGCTGGGAGTGGCTGGTGGGGTCGGGATGCCTCTGCCCCGGAGGATTTCAGCAGTTCCCCGCGTCCACCTTCCCAGGCACTTGCCGGGCCGTCCCCTGGTTTAGCTGCCACGCTCATTTCGCAGCATGTGGTCCACACGCTTGCTAATCGCCCCAAAGGGCAGGAAGCCTCCACGGGCTAAAACCAGAATGAACTTCCCATAGCGTCAATGTTTAGAGCAAGTCAGTGCTACGTCAGGGTTAAATCGCAGGCACGTGTCTCATGATTAAGCAACACTGTCGGGAAAGCAGTACAAGTCTTGAAAATTCAGAAAGATACACCAGGAAAGGTTGGTTTGTTAGAAAATCTGTTTCAGGGGTGCCTGGGTGGCACAGAGGTTAAGCGTCTGCCTTCGGCTCAGGGCGTGATCCCGGCGTTATGGGATCGAGCCCCACATCAGGCTCCTCTGCTGTGAGCCTGCTTCTTCCTCTCCCACTCCCCCTGCTTGTGTTCCCTCTCTCGCTGGCTGTCTCTATCTGTCAAATAAATAAATAAAATCTTTAAAAAAAAGAAAAGAAAAAGAAAATCTGTTTCAATGAGAAAGAAAGAGGGAAAAAAACTATAATGTATTAATTTTTGAAGTAATGCCTTCAAAGGAAGGTTTAGCTGACGGAATTTCTAAATTAAAATATCTTCTGTACGGTTAAGAGGATGAATGCTACCGATGACGCGGTACTTACCTGCACCTCGTGCAGTCCGAGCCCAGCCGGGGGTCATGGCCAGAACCCGTTACCTTCTCTCTTAAATGCAGATTATTTTATCTGAGCCTGGGGAATAAGTTTTTGTAACAATTTTTCTTTTGCTTAAATTTGTAAGACTTGGTAGGACGTATATGAAGTTTAGTGCACATTTTTAGAAAACCCTGGAATAAAACCTACAGGATCCGTGAGAATGCTCCCTGATCCTGTCCGATGCTAGCAAATCCCTCACCGTGAACAGGCCCATACCGGTGCCCCGCACTGGGGATCGGAGCCCCTGGTGCAGGGCTAAGGCGCAGGCCTGCGCACAGCCGTGTCTGAAGTCACAGCACCGCACGGAGCAGGAGTTTCTGGGTGGGTGGCAGCCCCGAGACACAGCTGAGTGACGCTCCCACGGAGGCCTGGGGACAGGTCGCCCTGACCAGCCCCCCTGGGAGGCTCTAGCAGGGGGTGTCTCAGCAGCCAAGCAGCAGGCAGCTCAAGACTCGGAAAGTGGCCAGAGACTCAAAGCCAAAGCCATTGGCGGGCGGGGTTGGGGGGGCCTCTGGCAGAAGCCGGGCCTTGGCGCTCACTGGCCCCCAAGCACACACGACTGGGCCCCTGGCGCACAGTGTGGCTGGGCGGGCTGTGGCCAGGCACAGACGGTGCCCTCCGGCCCGGCGTTGATCCCTACTGCTCACCATCGCAGCTCCTGGCTAAGGAAGCCCGGGCATCCTGCTCACCGACCTCTGCCCTCAGTCCCTGTAAGCCGGCCCCGAGCGCACGGTGTCCAGGAGGAGAACAGGGATGTCCCCACCACAGCAGGGAGAAAACTCGCCCTCCCCTGCTTTTTGTTCCATTCAGGCCCCCAAGGACTGGGTGCTCCCACCCACCCTGGTGGGCAAGGCTTCTCTACAGAGCTCACCAATTAAAATCCTAATGCCTTCCAGAATCAGCCTCCCAGACACACCCAGATTACGTCACCCAGCCCTCTGGCACGCCTTAGCCTGGTCAGGCCAGCCCAGAGAGCGAGCCTGCACGGGGACTTGTTTTGTTAAATTAAGGTATAATTTACATGCCGTGCTGGAGGGTTTGAGATCTAGACGGACAGAGAACTTCTCCTTTCTTTGGTGGTGAAGGTGCAAACATGGGAGCAGGACATGGTGGTCTGGGGCCATGGCCACAGCCTCTCAGACACAGAGGGGAGGAGCCTTCCCCAGACAAGTGCCTCCCGGGGCTCCCACCCCCCCC
>NW_024426774.1:8053085-8069813 GCF_017311325.1 Ursus maritimus | reverse complement strand
CCCCCCCCACCCCCGCCCAGCTCCATCCTGCCCCTCCTGCAGCCTGGGTTTCAGAGCCGCAGAACCCCACTTCTCATCTAATCAAGTTTAACTGGATTTTTGTCACTTGCAAAGTTTCTGTAAACCTTCAGAGGTGCCCTCTATTCTATTTTTTTTAACAGAAATCCTGATAACCGTACTCTCTGCCCAACTCACGGGTGATCGTGTCGAACACACCATCCTTTCTGCCTCTGTCTCTGCGGCTGTCATTCCTCTTTCCCTCTGAGACTTTTTCTTAATGAAGACGATTCTGACAACCTTTGCCGGGTCCGCCGTCCTGCCCATTACGTTTACATCACTGCGAGCGTTCCTTTCCATCAGCTCACTTATCGCGAAGTTAAACAATGTTATTTGTTTGAGTGATTGTTGTCTGCCTCTCTACGTTATATGAGATAATCTCAGCTGTGTGAGTAACAGAACACTCACAATAATTGGGGCCTAATAAAGCAAATTTATTTTTATCTCAGATAATGTGTGTTGAGAGAGGAGCAGAGTAGGACTAGCGTGACAGCCCCACGAACACCCAGGACTCTGGAGTCCCCACTAGGGATTTATAACTCACACTTCAAGGAGGCTGCTTGGGCCCTGCCATTGCACTCACATTCCAGCCAGCAGGAAGGAGGAAGGGGCCGATACATTTACGTCTTCTCCCTGAAAACAGAGCCTTCTGGAACTCGAACACAGTCCTTCTGTGTTGGGGCTTATTCACGTGGCCACTTAGTACCAAGAAAGCAGGGAAATATAACCTTGATATCAGATGGCCATGTGTCCAGCTTGGAATTTGAAGCCCAGATGCAGGGGCGAGTCCGGGCAGGTGAGACCATCTAGGCTTCCCTGAGGACCTGGAAATCAGTGTATCCCAAACTGAAATTCCTCAAAGTCTCCCTCTCTCAAACATCCCCATCGCTCCAGGCCCCTGTTTTAGTAAGAGGCGTGTCTGTCCAAATGTCAGTGACAGCTGTCTTTGTGTTCTCCCCTCACACCCAGCTGACTGTGAGTTCTGCTGGGTTTCTTGCCTCCACCTCCCCTCTTCCCGCCCGTGACCCACCGTCCCAGGCCTCTGCCCTTCCACCCACCACAGCCCACCACATCCCTCCCTCCATCTGTTGGTGTGGCCTTGCGGGCTGGAAGCTACCCATTCGCCCCAAATCCAGCGTCAGGAACATAGGGCACATAGCCCGCCCACTGTCCCAAGCCCAGTCTCATGACTGTCTGAACCCCTGAGACTCCCCAGCGCTTCCTGGACCACGGTGCTCCCACCCCAGCCCTTGAGGTCCTCCCCACTGTCCCTCCAGCCCGTGCCGTCCATCCCAGGCAGCTCGCTCACTCCCCACTGCGAGGCTCCCTTTGGTCTTTCATCGCACTGGCAGCTGTAACATAACTGAGTTCTCCTGTGAACGTGAGGTTGTCCGTCTTACCCTCGGGCTGCACAGGGGGCAGGAGTCAGAGCAGAGATCACACCTGTTGTCCATGGCTGTGCCCCAGGCTGCAAGGCGCCGGGTCGGTGGGGAGCACCCCCAGCAGCGTGCTCCCTGCTGCCCCCCCCCCGGAGGGGCCCCTCTGCCTGCTCTTCAGGCCGCACGAGGTCAGGGGCAGGTCCGTGGCTCAAGCCGGAGGACTCTGCCAGCTGGGAGTCAGTACAGACTGAGGGATACGTGGCCGGACGGTGTGCTTCTGTTCAGGCAGTCCACTCTTCCGCGGATGACAGTGTTTCTGGGTACTTGGGCAGCGTCCACAGCCACGAGACAAGTGACATTTCCACGTGTGAACACAACAGGAGAGCTGGGGACTCACTTTTTATTAACCAGTCATTTGGGAAAAGATGAGGCTACCTTTGAGTTTTTAAAAAACTCTAACAGGAAGCTACGGGAGAGTCTGAGAAGGCCAGTGTCCCAGCCACACTGAGGGCCCAGCGCCCCGGCCTCCACGGGCCTCTGTGTGTCCCTCAGTCACCCCCTGCCGGCCTCCGTCAGTGCCAGACACCCCAGTTAGTTTCCCAGGCCCCCAGCCTGCCTTCTGACCTTGTCCCGGAGCCCACCCACCTGAACCGCAGGTCCACGCCTCAGCGCAGACCAGGCTCAAGGCCCTCAGCTCTGCGTTACCTGCAGGGGAAAGACCGGCGTTGCAGCCTGTCTTAGAGGCGCTCCTGTTTCAGGCCCTATGTGTCCTCCAGCCCTGGCACACGCTACACGGAGCTCTCCACGCCCCTGCACCCGCAAGGCTGCACCCCCAGCCCCCCGGCACCCGGAGTCTTCCCTCCCCACCTGCCCTACCCTAGTCAGCCCCTGCTGCTGGGGTATCTCACAGCTCTGCAGGTCAGAAGTCCGGATCCGTCTCCCTGGACTAACACGGAGGTGGCGCCTTCCTCCCAGACGCTCCAGGGGAGACACTGTTTCTTGCCTTTTTCGGCTTCTGGAGGCACCCACATCCTTGGCCTCCTCCATCCTCCCCGTCCCAGTCTCCCTCTGACTCCCAACCCTGCCTCTGTCTTCATGCCTCACATGACCTCCTGCCTCCCTGCCTCCCTCGTAGGGCCCTGCGGTGACGCTGGGCCACCCGGACCATCTAGCCCTCTCGTCTCAAGACTCACACCTAACCCCGTGTTCAGAGCCCCCTGGCCATACAACGCAGCGGCACTGGGACGTGGAGGTCTGTGGGCTGAGGGCCTTACTCTCAGACCACCTATCACCCTGTCTCCAAGTGGAGTCGCCCCTTCTCAGCTCCCCAGAGCTCTCTCCGCACACCAGGCTCTGCTCCCGCTGCGTGATCGACGTCAGGGGGCCTGCGGCTCACGGCCTGCTAAGCGTTGACCTTCAGTAGGACGGAGAGTGAGAAATTCATCTCAGTGTCCAAGTAATACCTAGCGCTGTGCTGGCACAGGATGAATCCTCCGACGTCTGCCAGGTGCCACTGCTCGCAGGGGGATCCTAGCAGATCTTTGCCAGGACCCGCACCATGCCTGTGCATCTCCTCTGCGTCCAGGAAGAGCTGGCCTAACTAGCTGGTCATACGTGTTACCGTTTACGAGCGGTTTCATGCCCAAAGACCTCCTCCCAGTGCAGTGACACGCACTTCAACGTGCATAGCAGCAGGTGATGCACGTCCTAAGAAAGACTCAGAGGCTGGGAAAGACGAGGACAGAAAGCCATCTGGGGAGGGAGAACAATGATGAAGCCCAGCCCTAGCCGGGCCTTTCCTGGGAGAGGGTTTGTCCCGCTTGAGGAGAGCAGGGCGGGTCGGGAGTGTTGGTCGGGGAAGGAGCAGTGGGGGCAGGGCCGGGGGAAATGGCTGTGAGGTCCCTGCAGGGAAATCAGCGGAGACGCCTCACTCGTCTGAAAGAATTCAGATTTTTATGTGCAACCGCACTTGGGTTATGCACGCACCCTGTATGTGCGCTGTGTGTTTGTGTGTGTGTGTACAAATACGTACGTGTTGTGTGTGCATGAACCAATAGGTGTGCTGTGTGCATGTGCAAACATGTGTGCTGTGTGTACAAACGTGTGTGCGGCGTGTGCACGTACAAGTACGTGTGCACAAACACGTGTGCTGCGTGTGTGCACAAACATGTGCTGTGTCTATGTGCAAACATGTGTGCTGTGTGTATGTACAAACATGTGCGCGGTGTGTGTGTACAAACGTGTGCTGTGTGTACAAACATGTACCGTGTGCATCTACAAACGTGTGCTGCGTGCATGTACAAACATGTGCTGTGTCTATGTGCAAACATGTGTGCTGTGTGTATGTACAAACATGTGCGCGGTGTGCGTGTACAAACATGTGCTGTGTGTACAAACATGTACCGTGTGCATGTAAAAGCATGTGTGCTGTGTGCGTGTACAAACATGTGCTGTGTCTGTGCAAACATGTGTGGCACGTGTGCATGTATAACACGTGTGTGAATGTGTGCCGTGTGTGCTGCTTACGTTAACTGTGGTCGTGTCGCATGTACGCTATGTGTGTTGTGTGTCTGTACATACGTGCTCCATGTGTATTCGTGTTTGTGTTTACTGCAGGAGAGGAATAGGGGACTGGCCATCCAGGTTTGCCGTCTCCTGGCGCTTCACATGGCTCGGGAGGCGGGCCCTGGCCCCAGCCATGCCCGGGAAGCTGGGGGGCAGCGCAGGACTCCCACGTGGGGGCTCCCCGCACGAGCAGCTCGTTAGCGGCACAGCTCCAGGGCCTGGAGCCTGCGCACCCCGGACGCACGACAGGCGCCCTCTGCAAGTCCGAGTGCGTGGACGTGGCAGGAGAGCAGGAGGCCTGCGGGAGGGACCGTCATGTGGGGGGCCGCTGAGGCTGTCTGCCCTGCGGAGCGACTTCCTGTTGTGACTGGGAGACGCTCAGTCCCGCACCGGGGCCTTCCGACGCCAGCCACGGGAGCGAGCAGAGGCAGGCTCCCCTGCGCGGGTCTCTCCCCGCCACCAGGGATGCGTGGGCAAGCCGCCCCCTGCGGCCGGCCTCCGCCCTCTGACCCGGACCTTCCAAGGCAAAATCACCTCTCAGGCCGTCAGACTGTCACCCTGGCGAGATCACATGCCGCATGTCAGAGTCTGGCCAAATTTCTGTCCTAGAAATACAGACGGCATCGGTGAAGCTAGGGGCCTCTGCCACACTCTGCTCCCCGCCATGATTAACCAGCCGGCTTGGGGCCTGGAACTCACTCCAAAAGCAGTTTACGGAAACGAAATGAAGCGCGGAAATTCAATGACGTGTCTTCATAACCTTAATCTTGGGGAGTCAGTTAGGTCATGTGTTCCCTGATGGTTACCTGTCACCTCCTGTTCTGACCGCACGCACTGCCTTCAGTACAGAGCTAGAAAACTCAAGGCCACAGTTCTCAAAACAGAGGAGCCATGAGCCAAACCAGACGTAAGATGCTCTTCCCCCCACACTCTGCACGGCCGCCTTGCCCACACTGTTCCCTCCTGATGGCAGCTGGGGGCCGCTCGGTTTAACTTTTTTTTTTCCTAAGCAGCTCCATGCCCAGAGCAGAGCCTAACGTGGGGCTCGAACTCACGACAGTGAGATCATGACGTGAGCGGAGATCAAGAGTCAGACGCTCGACCAACTGAGCAACACAGGTGCCCCGAACTTGGTTTCAGCGAGAGGCATGAAGATGCCGAGAGCCCGCTGGGCAGACTCTCCCGGGGCTCAGACGGAGAGTCAGAGCCTCATGAAGGAGGAAACCAACCTCCTCCCTGGGGCAGAAAGCACTGCAGTCACACATGAGGGTCTCCCTCCGGTGTCCACGCAGAACTTCCCACGGAAGTAGAGGACATGAACACAGGTGCTCCTGGTTCTTGGGAGAAGGAGCAGCGTCCGTGGCTCAGAGCTCAGCCGCCACTCAAGACCCTGCAGGTCCTCTCCCTTCGTGAGCCCTGGGTTCCCTCCGATGGGTCCCTTCACTCCTGAGTCAAGTTACAAGGTCAGGTTTTAAAACATCCACGTCCTGTCCGAGTGAGACATGACTATGGCGTAAGTTGGTAAGGACGCGGTCCGTTGGGAGGTAGTGCTTTCTATTTCACAGGTGTAAAATAATAAGACTTTTAAAAATTGCTCTAATTTTCTTGAGAAATCATAGAGTTTGAGGTGATATCAGTAGAGGGATTAATAAGGACAATAAAGCATATTTTGCAGACCAAGGTAAAGAAATAAAAACCGGGGTGTGCAGCGAAGGTGGAGAGATTCGGGCGGGAATGGCTGTGCACGGAAGGTAATGAACATATGGAACAAATGAAGAGACAAGGCAAATGTAGCAAAAAATTAATTCAAGCCCCTGACTTATTTCTAGGGAGGGAGGCGTGGCGACAGATGGTGGAACATCAGGAATGGAGGATTAAGATAAATTTTAAGAGGACAGGTGTGCGGGACAGAGTGGCCTTTTCTGTTTCTGAAATGCTCCCCTTCCTCATATTTCACCGCTGGTTGGATCCCAAGGCTCGGCCCCCAGAGGTCCCCAGTCCAATACGCCCTTACAAACGTGCGATATGTCTTGTCTCCGCTACAGGGATGAACTTTAATCCAATCTGAGGAAGACGTATGGCTCCCTCCCCTCTTCTCAGCGGGGTTGTTCGGGGTCCTAAATTCATGGAGGAACTCCTCCTTCAGAGAGAGCCCCTGCTGGCAAGGCCGGCTGTAAGCAAGAACAGAACAATGTGTCTGGGATGTCATAGAGAAAGACAGGGACACGTGTGACTGTGTACAGAAGTAATAATGTTACGCAGCAAAATATCACGACAAAATTAAATGACAAGTGGCAAATGAAAAATATTTGCTGCGTGAAACAGATCAACACCCTTAAGAAATAAAGAAATGCAACAAAGAAATAAGAAACAAAATAGCACAGATAAAGAAAATAAACGGGCAGTTGAAAATATAAATGGTCAATAAATACGTGAACATATCCCATTGCGTTCGAAATAGAATTCACATTAACATCAAAGTTGTACAGTGTATCCACCCAATTGAAAGAGATGCAAATAAATAAATAAATGCAAATGAGCCTTTGGGAGGGAGTGAAGAATGTGATTCTGTCCTAGCTGGGTGGTACGAATGTAAGTGAGGCTAGCTTTTCCGGATGTTAATTTGGCCCTTTTTATCAAGAGTCACAGGAACTCCCATACTTTGTTACCTAGAAACGTTGCCCTAAGTTCACAGCAGACACACACACAAAGATGTGCGCACGGGCGTCTCGCTGCGTCGCACTTAACATGTCTGGGGGGGAGATTGGTTAAACCCAGCCATTCGCACAACAAATATTTGTTGAGTGCCTATTATGCACCAGAGAGCATTCTGTGTCCCGAAGATACGGTGGCGAGAACCTGGCAAGGCCGTGTCCTGCTGGAGTCCCCATTTCAGCCGAGGACACAGACAAGAAGCAATTAAATACATCATAAGCCGTCCGCGAGGGGTACGTGCCATGAAGAAAAAGGCAAAAAGGAAAAGGGACTGAGAGGGGGAGGGTTCCTCACCAGAGACATGAAGCAGCCGCTAAACTGATGTCACAAGGAACATTTAACAACGACGTGGAAAATAGTGCAGGACATTTTAAAATACGAGAGGATATTAGAAACCAAAAAAAAAATGTGATAGGATTGCATTAAAACACCTAGAGACGTGAAGTCCGTGCGCAGGGAACGGGCTCACTTAGTCATCTCTGGGCCAGAGAGCTACGTAGGATTTTTTTTAAGCTACTGCTTGTATTTTCCAAAATCTCTGCTTGATTGTGTACTTTTCCAGTGATGTTTGTTTCTTTTGTAATATGCATGTTTCACATTTCACAAATAATTTTATTAGAAGCGCAAGAAGCAAGCATAAAAAAGCCCCGAGGTTTCTTCACAAGTTGTACTAAGGCTCCCTACTAAGTGACTTGTTGGTGCCCGCGATGCCGTGACGTGGCTCAGACGAAGGAGCGCGGCGGGCCAGCGCGCCCGGGCCCTGGAGGGGGCACCATGGGCTCCTCCACCGTCCGTCAGGGGCTCGGCATTAGCTGCAGGTGTGGGGGAGACACGTGTGAACCGGGGAGCCCCCAGCACTGTCCCTGGGCCAGTGCACGTGGGTGCGTGGCGGACCTCTAAGATGACCACGACCTCGGGAACCCAGGGAGACCCTCGGCTGGGGACAGCCCATCCATGAGCTCTCGCCTGCGGGCCGTGGAGAGCGTTCTTCCAAACCAGCCGGTAATTTTCAGGCGATGGAGGAACAGGACTGAGGACGGCGCTGATGGAGACAAGACTTGCTTTTAAAGCAACAAATACGCGGCAGCCACCGAGTCCTAAGAAGAGTCTATTCCCAGAGCCAGTAGCATTAATAATATCCTGATTCTCCCGATTACTTCCACGTGTACAATCTGCTCGCATCCACCATCGGGTTTATCTCCCAAATACCGCCGTGTTATCTGCCCTTGACAGAGGAAAGGGAGCCGCAGAGAGTCCCTACCCCCAGGGATCCCGACGTAGTGGCAAGGTGGGGACCCGGCAGCCCTGCGGGGCTCTCGGGGCTGGGTTAGCGGCAAGATGGGGAGAAACAGGGGGTGGGGGGGCTCCCCCCGAGTCCAGGCCAGAGGGCCGTTTATCTCGTACTTGTGGTTCCCCTGGGATCGGATTTGGCATCTTAAGCCTGCGACAGGCTCTCAAGGGCTCCGTGCGAGGCTGCACGGCTCTGAAGTTGGGCGGCACTTGCCGTGTGCATAGGAGGAAGCGTCCAGAAAAATCTCCCCTCTCACTCTGCAGATCCATTGACCAGGATGGCTAACATTTCTTCCGGTGGGGCCCACCTGCCGGACCCAGTGCCCTGGAAAACCGCAGGTCTCCGCAGCTACTGAACCTCGTGTGGGAGCTGACTCCTGCCACTGGCTGCAGACACTGGAAGAAAAGACTGGGTAGAACTCGTAAAGCCGGGGGGTGGGGAGCACGGTGCGAATCCGGAGGTGACTGTCCGAAGCACAGGTGCTGCAGACACGCACGAGGCTCTGTGGGTGCAAGCTTGCTGGCGAACGGGCAGGCAGTGCTGGGCTCCCCGGCACGACGGGGTGGGGGGTGTCAGCCCTCAGCATGGAGCTGCGAGCTCTCCCCATCCTCTCTGCCCTGCCTGTTGGGCACCTCTGGGGACTCGGCACTTAACCTTTCCGTTTGGTTTGTGCACATGGTGCCTGCAGGAGCTCCCCACTTTCAGGAAGCTCTCCCGGGTTGACTCTCAGCGCTGAGCATGGCCCGGCTTCAGCCACGGCCCTGGGCGCCTGTCCCAGAACACCTCCACCTGGACTATGCCCACACTCGGGGCATGGGGGCTGGACTCACCCCCGGACCCCTAAGGCCCCTGCCCTTCCCTTCCCGTACGTGTGCCCACCCTGTGCCCTTTCCAACTCAGCCCCGCCTCCTGGGAGCTCATTGCTTCCAGGGAGCTGTTGTCCGGCCTCATAGCCACCCCTTTGAGTAGGAGGAACGTGTGATTCAGAGGGGTCAGCGTGTCTGCCCAACGTGGCAGAGCAAAGAAGAGGCCAACTCTGGATGCACCGCGGCTTCTTTGGCACGTGCAGCCCCCACACGCTGTGGACGGCCCCCTTTCTCCCGAAGGAATGCTCCTGCACGAACGTGACCCCCGGGCCCAGCCTGCCCCCCCCCAGGGGTGACCCCACCCTGCACGGCCGCGACTCAGAACAAAGTGAGCCCTGCCTGCTCCCAGCACGGCTGCGACCGTCCAGGATCACAAGGTCACATTCAGAGTAACGACCACCCCAATTTCTGAGGCTGCCCTCCCACCATCTCAGAGGGAAATAACATCCCACCTCAAAGATTGTCCACAGACCAGGGCAGTCACGCAGCAGAAACCTCCTTGGACAATTGCCACAGTCTCTGGGATCGTCAGCGCCATCACCGTGCCCGGCCGAGCCCCTGTCCCCGCTCCCCGCCGGCCCACAGCCGCGCTCCCTTTCTGAGCCAAGCGGGCTGCACCGCAGATGCATGCCCGCTTCTGCCGGTCCGCACCCGCACCACGCGTGACGGCACTGTCCTTACACGCAGATGGGGGGCCCGGGTGTCCCAAGGGTTTTAAATCCACAACAGGGAGAAGAACAGTAATGGGCGTGGGGGCTGCTGCAGACCAGAGCGGAGGAGTATGGAGATGAGGGTGGAAATGGACAACGAGATCCGCAAATATGTTTCAAGTTCAAATACTCATTTCAAAATAGAATTAACAAAATGAGCTTGCGCAAAAAAAAAAAAAAAAAAGTGGAACTAAAAATACCAAGATACGGAAAAAAATACGTTGGTTCGGATTCACAGAAACTGTATCTATAAACTATAATGGAAAGAAAGGGGCCGATCTGCACATTTGAGTCCTAGAAACACACTCAGCTTGTTCTGGACACAAACCAGCCCCCCAGGTCGCTCTGGAGCCCAGCAACATGGCCCCGGGCCCCACCCAGCGATCCTGCTCGGGGACAGGCGCAGAGCAAGCCACATCCGGGCACATGGGGGCCCCCACGGTGGGGGAGGGGCTGCCCGGGCGTGGTACCACAGCCCAGGGCTGTGCAGGAGCACGGGAACCGGGTCCTAGACCGGAGACAAGCTGGCGGTCGTGTCCGCAGCAGCGCGGGAGGGCTGAGGTCAGGTGGTGGTCACTGGGACGCTGGCGGCTCCAGCCCAACACGTAGGGCCACAGGAAAGGAGGAGTCAGGTGACAGATCGCAACGTGGGTGAGAGCCCCTGGCTTCCAGCGGAGAACCCACCGTCATCCCTGCTGTTTGCCCATTTATCGTGCTTCTACCTTCCTGGTTGGACGCCCACCCCAGACTGATTCCCTTGGAACTGGAGCACAGCCAGTCTGATGGGGTGAATTGTGTCCCCCCAAAGTTACATCCAGGTCCTAAGCCCTGTTCCTGTGAATGGGACCCTGCTTGTGAGTAGAGCCTTTGCAAATGCAGTCCAGTTAAGGCGGAGGGGGACCTGAGCCCAGTGCTGCTGTCCCTACGAAAGGAGGAGACGCAGACACAGGTACAGGGGAAGATGGCCTCCCAGTGACAGAGGCAGGCGCAGGGGGACGTGGCCACGAGCCAAGGGACGCGCGGAGCCCCAGAACTGGAAGAGGCAAGAAGTCTTCGAGGGACTGTGGCCTTCGGACCCCTGATCTGGGGCGTCTGTCCTCCAGACGGTGAGGGAATGGGTCTGCGCTGTGAGCTGCTCCTGTGCCGATCTGTTTCAGCAGCCCTGGGAGCCCCGTGCAGCCGGGACCGCATCTCGGTCCGGCTGAAGGCACAGCCCCCAGCTGAGTGTGCGCCCCCGGCCCCAGAACTCCCCGCCTGGTGCTTCCTGAGTGCCACCACCACTGCCCGGAAAACTCACCAGGGCCTGACCCAGATGCCGCCCTGGTTGACCTCTGGACGAGTCAGGCAGCCCTCCTCCGTTCCTTCCATAAGCCACTCTCCGCCCCCAGGACCCCACCAGCGACCGGGAGCTCACTCCAGACACCGGTCCAATTCCTACCGGGGCAGCTGTGAGGCCTGAAAGCTCTTGTTTACGTTGACCCAACGTCTGTCTTGCTCCCCACTCTCACCGCCGTGCACACCGCCACATGGCCTCAGCTCTCCTGACTGCGGGGTCCCGGGGCATCTGTGGGGCTGCAGCCCTCCCTACAGCCCCGAGCACCGCACGGGCTACAGGACAGGAGTGGCTCTGTTAGTGAGACTGCCCTTGCCCCCAAAGATGAGTCCTGTGTGAGGTAAGAGTGGAATCAGCTTTGGAGAGGCTCCCCCTCAGCTATGACAGCTCAAACTACACGCGCCTGAGTGGCGGGAGGGCCGGCCCCTCAGGAAACTTCCCCGCGCCCCAGGACTCGTGTCCATGCTGTCCTGTGTCTTGAGCTTCAGTGGCCCTCCCTCTTGCTGCCCCCGACCACTAGGTAGCCCTGAGTCCCCCACCTGTCCTAACAGAGTCTGCCCGTGCTCTTTCCCTGACATCCCCCAGTGCCCCCCAGATGTGCCCGGTAGGAATGGGAACCCCTCCTTCTCCAAGCAGCTCCTCAACTCCCAGACCTCAGTCACAGGGAGGGGTGAGAAGGAGCAGCTGCGTGCGGTGGGGCATCGACTGTGTTCCTGTAAGAGGACAGAGTCACAGAGTCACAGAGTCCTCGAGCCCGCGGCCCAGCTCCTGGTCAGCCCGGGTCCTGCTCAGAGCTGGAGGGTTCTGCCCATACCGGTCACCCACACAGACGGTCTCCTGCCATGGCCGGCGGGCTCCGGGTGCCAGCCACAGCTCCCCAGTGTCCACGACCCACGGGTGGGCGACGGTAAATACCGGCTCTGCTCAAAGCACAACACTTGACTTTCTTTCAATAGACATCAAAGAAAATGTTTCCTCTCCTTGGATCACCAAAGGAAGTACAGCTCAACCCAGTGCCTATGACATTTGTTAGAAAGCACAGAGACCCGATGAAATGTCCTCTCAGCAAACCCACTTTACACGGCTGCCCGCACTTGGGTGGGGGGGCGACATGCACGGATGCCAAGGTGAGTTCCCCACCAAAAACCTGGGTTTGGAGCTTGAGGAAGTGCAAAGTCTGACTCCCTCCTTCATGGGACTGTCCCCCTGCTATGTCAGGACGCATCCTCACTTTCCCGGCATGCGGACCTGTGGGGCCGGGGGGCTAGGGACAGGCACGGGGGAGGGGGGCAGGCCCCCTCCCTGCCGCAGTGGCTCCCCCTGGGGACGCTCAGCTGGTGCTGAATGCCGGAGCTTTCCAGGAACAGCTGTGCAAGACAGAAGCGGCTGGCCGGCAGAGGGGACCCAGGACACCCTCACGCTCACGCGCACAGCTCACAGCCCACACTCACGCACAGGCACTCACTCACGTCTGTGCCCCGGCCCTCGGGAACGGGCACATGGGGCAGGTCTGCAGTAGCCACCTTGCCCTGCCCCAAAGCCCGCCTCACCCCCTGCATCTCCCTCCAGGTGATGAGTTTAGGGGTTCTACCTCTGTCTCCCCAGCAGGAATGGCCGTCCGGCTCTCAGGGCCCCCTGTGACGCCCACCCAGCCCTGCGTCAGACACGCCACGGTAGGAGCCGTCTGCGCACCGCGGAGCGCTGCCGGGAGCGTCACAGGCGGCAGCGGGCAGTCCAGAGCCACGCTGTGGGCGTGTGCACACCACCAGCTGCTGCTTTCCACACCCGCCCACAGCTGGGGAAATAGAGCCCCACTGGCCTCCTGAGCCAGCGCCCCAGGGGGCGGGCCAGCCCAGCCTGCCGCGGTGGGACCACGTCTGTGGCGGGAGGCCAGCCAAACCGCATGGCTCCTGACATTTTCTGGGGCCCTGTGAGCGTCCTGTTTTCAGGAAGTTCAATTATTCCCTGAAACGCCACCAGCCCCTAGCTCAGCACGTCCGCACCCCCCACCCCGAACCTTTCAGGGCCCAGGTGATGAGGCCTCCTCCTAGAAGTCTCCCTGGATTCCTGACAGGTAGCCACTGGTTCTCCTGTGTCTCCATTTGTGATGCTCTCTGCCCTCCCCTGGCCTTGTTGCAGGTACCCCCCATCACCTGGGCTCATTTGCCAGCGAACCCCGTGCATAGGCTCCCCAGGCCTCGAGCTCCTCTGTGGTGCCGTCCGGCTGGACCCTGCAGCGGGCGCCTCTGAGCCGTGTTGGCTGAGCACAGCGGCTGCTTGCTCTCCGCGGGAGCTGCGCACGTCGCTGCTTCTCTGCAGCCTTCGTGAGCCCCACATGGAAGTCCTCCATGAACAGTCGCTGGGCCAGTTACTCTCAATGGAACTGAGCAGTGTGGGGGCACACCCAGGCCCCCACACGCCTCCCAGCGAGCACTGGGAAGTGGACGCGCCCCATCTAACATGTGGACATCACGCACCCAGCGTCTCGTGCTTCACGTGCGTCTGCCATTCCGCTGGTTCCCTTCTCACTTCCCCCGTCACTTCATCCTCACCTGGCAAAAGGATTCCGGCCAATTTCAGACAGAGCAAAGCCGCAGTAGATTCCTGTGACTCACCTGCTAAGAAACGAGCTCCGAATCCTCACCAGAGCCGCGTGTGGGATGCCTTTGTAGCACAACACGGAACTGAACCGAATTTCGGGCGGAAAAGCACCAAGGGCTGTCCTGTGGAGCTATTCCTCGTCCTGGGGGGGGGGGCGCCTGCTCCCCCCGGGGCCGCAGCCCTCGCCCGACCTCGCAGAGCACGGCTGCCTCCCCGGACCCGGGATGCCTCAGTCCACCGCTGGGCTTCTGAAAGAGCCAGTAAGGGGCTCGCTGGTACTCACCCGCTTCCACAAAGTGTGGATTATTAATTGACCCCAGTGGAAGGCTGAATGTAAAAATATGAACTGTGCTCGATATTTCTTAGTAGGTGAAAACTGCATGGAAACATGTCTTCATCTAGGAACCCCACACGTCTCGGCAGGGGAGCTCACCATGCAGCACGGTGGGCCGCCTGAGGTCACGGCCGCGGTCAGGCCGGGAGACACGGGCCCGAGCCCTCCCCGTCAGACCCCAGCCCGTCCTGACGTCTGCTGCCGAGCATCAGAGGTGGGGAAGCAGGCTTGACGCCGCAGGCTTGTTGGGGAGCCTGAGAGCTAAGGCCCACACAAGCCCAGGGCCCCCAAACCGCCAGACCCTTTCTCCACACCCGCAGGCCTATGGCCGGGACGGTGAGAGCGCCGTGGACAACATCAGCTCTGGGGTCAAAGCACTTGGATTTACTGTCCTCGCTGCCAGAAGTTCATGTCCCCGTACCTCGGCCTCCCCTGCGTGAGCGTGAAGTGAGACTTGCCGAGAGCGAGCGCACCGAAGGCCGTGCTGGTGGCGACCGCGGCGGTTCCACAGACAGCAGCACCCCGCTCTTCGCTGAGCGCACGACCCCCGCCCAGCGGGCTGCTCGGGGCGGGATCCCAGCTCAGGACTTGTGTCTCAGGCTCAGGCGCTTCAGCCTCGGCCAGTCGGTGGGGCCGCCAGCCCGGAGCCCTGCTGTGCCCGGGGCCCTGGCTGCCGTCTGGGGACCACAGGGCCATCGCTGTGTGCTGGGCAAGAGTGTAGACGTCCAATGAATTGAGGGAGTGTGTGGGCCCTGCCTCAGTCAAACCACCGCAGCAACAGCAGGAATCTCAACAAGTTAGAGGGCCGAGGCTTTGCAGGAACAAGAGATGGGCTACCCCGGATTGCTTGATTAGCCCCTGCGGCTGCCCCTGGACGCAGGCACTCATCCATGCTCCAGAAGGGAGCTTAATCAGGTCTGAGGGCTGTTCGCTGTCTCCGAAGTGAGAGCTCAAGTCTCGGTGAACTCCCCTCTCTCGGCGCATCTGAATATTTGGACAAGTGCCCCAAATTCCAGGTCCTCTTCAGATTGTAACTCGAGTACCCTCTCCCTGATGGAAGCTGTCATCTGGAGAGAGTCCGTGCAAGGGGACAGGGGCTTCCTGGGTCATGGTCCACCCTGAGATTTTGGCAAGAACAGCGTCCTTCAGGGAAACTGGCCTTAGCAGCACCACCGTGGGATTTGTTCAGAGGAAACCGGGTTTGCCCAAAGGAGGGGTGCTCTTGCCATCATGAGGACACAAAAGTCTTCTTAAAACAACGACAATCATCCCAGAGAGCCTGGAAGGAGATCGGCCAATGACTCCGTCTCCTGTGGCCTCCGTGTCAGGACCCGAGGTCACAGTTCTGCCCGCACCATGGGAGCAGATGGGTCTGCTCCATCTGCAGCCATGCCACTCTCTCTGCCTCTGGGGCCTTGGCCTTTACAGAAAGCCAAGTGCCTCCGTGCCTTGAGTCCCAGCCCTGGGGTCCTGGGCCGCAGTTCCCGCCCTTGGACACCACGTGCCACGCTTCGTCCCTCAGCAGTGTCTGCCTGAGGCTCTGAGTCAATCTCAGTGACTCACAGCCCACAGTTTCTGGATAATGTGAGCACCTGACCTTCACCGGGCGTGCACTGTGACCATCTGTCCTTCCACCCACCTCATCTGTGACCTCATGCAATACTCATTTCAAGCCTATGATGAAACGCCTATTATATGTTATCCCTGTTTGCGGATTGAAAATCGAAACACAAAATCTGAGAAGGAGAGAGAACAGAGAGGTAGTTTGCACAAGGCAACGGGAACAGCAGGGCAAACAGGGTGGAGAGGCCCCTGTGCCCACTGGACAGACCCAGCAGAACAGACCTGCCCAGGGGAAGTGGGCCTCTCGACCCTCTGTGAGTGCCCCCTCCATACCATTCCCATGGCAGCTCTGCCATGTGGCCAGCTGCCCCGGTCAAAGGCCCTCCATAGTCAGCCCCCCCTGCCCCCCACTGCTGCCTGCGCTGATCGCTGTCCCCAAAACAACTTTTCCACGGTGCCCATCTGGCCACACACCCCACATGCCCAGCTTCTTGGTTTCCCCAGGGCGCAGAATCAGCCCCAAGTTCATGTCTCTTCCCAAGGCCACGTATTGCCCACCTCCCACCTGCTGTGTCACCACACCCGATTCCACCAGCCCGCCCGAGAGCCGTGTGCTTTCGTTGTGTCCGATGCGTCAGTGATCACATCGTCTGACAAGGTGAGGAACAGCAAGGTGGCCGGGGCGCCAGTTCGGTGGCAGGGTCAGGAAGCCAGAGCACGAGGGGCTCCAGGCCACGGCAAGGGTCTGGCTTTGTTCAGAGTGAAATCCAGACCATATCAGGATGTTGACCAGAGACGTAAAGCGATCTGGCTTCTGTTTTAGGGCGAGATCTCGGATGGCCGCGAGGATAGCAGACCTCGGCTCGAAGGGGAGGCGGCCCCGGTGGTGGTGGGGCCGGGCCAGGCCAGGTGATGCGAGCTGGGTGGTCATGCTGTGAAGGCTCGCCAGCAGGAGCCCCTCGTGTTGGGGTCAGTGTGAGAGACAGAGAAGAGGCCAGGGTGGCCACAGGGGCTGAGCCCCCAGAGGGATGAAGCAGCCAGGCCCGAGGGAGGGGAGGGGAGGGAGGGGGGAAGGTGAAGGGGAGGGGAGGGAGGGGAGGGGAGGGAGGAAATGCACTCAGGGTGGCAGGTCAGAAGGTCAGCTCAGGTCCCTGCCCCAGGAGATTGAGAGCAGGTGGGGTGAGATGAGGCGTGAGCTGGAGGCAGTGGCCTGGGAGCCGTCAGACCTCTCTGGCACGCCACAGTGAGAGGTCCAAAAGGCCAGGAGAGGCCGTGGGGGGAAACCAAGGCACAGGGAAGAGCAGCCCCCCCCCC